>NW_027004322.1:0-5047 GCF_036934945.1 Oncorhynchus masou masou
ACACTCAGACATCATTTACAGATAGCTAGGGGCACACTCTAACACTCAGACATCATTTACAGATAGCTAGGGGCACACTCCAACACTCAGACATCATTTACAGATAGCTAGGGGCACACTCTAACACTCAGACATCATTTACAGATAGCTAGGGGCACCTCCCAACACTCAGATATCATTTACAGATAGCTAGGGGCACACTCAACACTCAGACATCATTTACAGATAGGCTAGGGCACACTCCAATACTCAGACATCATTTACAGATAGCTAGGGGCCCACTCTAACACTCAGACATCATTTACAGATAGCTAGGGGCACACTCCAACACTCAGACATTATTTACAGAGAGCTAGGGGCACACTCCAATACTCAGACATCATTTACAGATAGCTAGGGGCACACTCCAATACTCAGACATCATTTACAGATAGCTAGGGGCACACTCCAATACTCAGACATAATTTACAGATAGCTAGGGGCACACTCTAACACTCAGACATCATTTACAGATAGCTAGGGGCACACTCCAACACTCAGACATTATTTACAGATAGCTAGGGGCACACTCCAATACTCAGACATCATTTCCAGATAGCTAGGGGCCCACTCCAACACTCAGACATCATTTACAGATAGCTAGGGGCCCACTCCAACACTCAGACATCATTTACAGATAGCTAGGGGCCCACTCCAACACTCAGACATCATTTACAGATAGCTAGGGGCCCACTCCAACACTCAGACATCATTTACAGATAGCTAGGGGCCCACTCCAACACTCAGACATCATTTACAGATAGCTAGGGGCACACTCCAATACTCAGACATAATTTACAGCTAGCTAGGTGCACACTCCAATACTCAGACATCATTTACAGATAGCTAGGGGCACACTCCAATATTCAGACATCATTTACAGATAGTTAGGGGCACACTCCAACACTCAGACATCATTTACAGATAGCTAGGGGCACACTCCAATACTCAGACATCATTTACAGATAGCTAGGGGCACACTCCAACACTCTGACATCATTTATAGATAGCTAGGGGCACACTCCAACACTCAGACATAATTTACAGATATCTAGGGGCACACTCCAACACTCAGACATCATTTACAGATATCTAGGGGCCCACTCCAACACTCTGACATCATTTACAGATAGCTAGGGCCACACTCCAACACTCTGACATCATTTACAGATAGCTAGGGGCACACTCCAACACTCAGACATCATTTACAGATAGCTAGGGGCACACTCCAACACTCAGACATAATTTACAGATATCTAGGGGCCCACTCCAACACTCTGACATCATTTACAAACGAACCATGTGCGTTTAGTGAGTCCGTCAGATCAGAGGCAGTAGGGATGACAAAGAATATTCTCTTGATAAGTGTGTGAATTTGACAATTTTCCTGTCGTGCTCAGCATTCAAAATGCAATGAGTAATTTTGGGTGTCAGAGAAAATGTCAGTAAAAATTACATTATTTTCTTTAAGAATGTAGTGAAGTAAAAACAAAAGTTAAGTACAGCTCCACCAAAAAGCTACTTAAGTAATACTTTAAAGTATTTTTACTTCAGTACTCTACACCACAACACCTCAGCAGTACTGTGCCACGGTACGAATGCAAAGGACCTCATGCTACTTGCTAAGTGGGTACAACTTCCTCCCAATTCAGCACATACCTGGACGCGAACTGAGGACCGCCCCTACTGAAGCGTCTTACCAGTTGGCGCCACGTGAAAAGCTAGCTATTCGCTAGCGCAAGCGGGACACTTCAGGAGTAAAAGTATCACACATCCCCATGTGCTACACATGCAGAACCCACATGTTAGTTATTCTGAATGGAAGCAGTTGGACTGCGTCCATGAATCCCAATGTGATTATTGGTAGTTGTGACGATTCGCGTTTCAATTGTGGCATGTGTAATGTGTCCACACGCATTGTGTATGTGTGCCACGGAGCCCCTGCATGTAATGTGTCCACACGCATTGTGTATATGTGCCACGGAGCCCCTGCATGTAATGTGTCCACACGCATTGGGAATGTGTGCCACCGAGCGCCATTGTAGCCATCTTCTCCTATGTTCTCAGATCAAGGAACCACTGAATGCCTGGGAGATCTCCCACAATCCCTGGAGGCTTGTTTAAGCTCTGGGTTCCTGGTGTGACACCCCTAATTTAATTACATTCCAGCTTTCTCCCTCTTTGCTCTGTCAGGTCTGTCTGCTGCATGCTCTGGCTGCCAGCCCCCATGTAACATTAAAATACACAGGGACACACACACAGAGACCTCCCCACACACACACAGAGACAGGGCGCTCCCCACACAAACACTCACAGAGACAGCCCCACCACACACACACACACACACACACACCGCACACACACACACACACACACACACACACACACACACACACACACACACACACACACACACACACACACACACACACACACACACACACACACACACACACACACACACACACAGACACATATGTATATATAGACACACAGAGACAGGGCCCTCTCCCCAAACACACACACAGAGACAGGACCCTCTCCCTAAACACACACACAGAGACAGGACCCTCCCCCCCACACACACATAGAGACAGGGCCTTCACACACCCCCACACACACAGACAGACAGGGCCCTCCCCCCACACACACAGAGACAGGGCCCTCTGGCACACACACAGAGACAGGACCCTCTCCCTAAACACACACACAGAGACAGGACCCTCCCCCCCACACACACATAGAGACAAGGCCATCCCTCCCACACACACATAGAGACAGTGCCCTCACACACCCACACACACACACACACACACACACAGAGACAGGGCCACCCCCACACACACACAGAGACAGCCCCCACACACACAGACAGGGCCCTCCCCACACACACACAGAGACCCAGCCGCCCCCCCTCCAAACACATACACAGAGACAGGCCCACACACACACACACACACACACACACAGACCAGGGCCCTCCCCCCACACACAGAGACAAGCCCCCCCCCCCACACACACCTAGAGACAGGGCACTCCCCACACACACACAGAGAGGCGCCCCCCCAAACACATACACAGAGACAGGCCCACACACACACACACACAGACAGGGCTCTCCCACACACACACAGAGTCAGGGCCTCCCCCACACACACCCCACAGACAGGCACCCCCCGCACACACACACACAGACAGGGCCCTCCCCCACACACACACATAGACAGGCCGCCCCTCCCCACTACACACACACACAGACGGGCCCCTCCCCACACATACACAGAGACAAGGCCCTCCCCCTCACACACACATAGAGAAAGTGCCCTCCCACACACACACAGAGACAGCACCCCCCACACACACGCACGCACACACACACACACACACACACACACACACACACACACACTCACAGAGACAGGGCCCCTCCCCATACACTCAGGAACACACACACAGAGACAGAGGCACACACACTCCCTGCCATAGAGCAGTTGGAGAAAAACACTAGGTGGCAGCGGTCATCCTTCTTGGAGGCGTGTAGCCGACACATCCCCCTCCACATCCCCCTCCCCATCTCCTTCCACATCCCCCTCCACATCCCCCTCCCCCATCTCCTTCCACATCCCCCTCCACATCCCCCTCCCCCATCTCCTTCCACATCCCCCTCCACATCCCCCTCCCCCATCTCCTTCCACACCCCGCTCCCCATCTCCTTCCACATCCCCCTCCACATCCCCCTCCCCCATCTCCTTCCACATCCCCCTCCACACCCCCCTCCCCCATCTCCTTCCACATCCCCCTCCACATCCCCCTCCCCCATCTCCTTCCACATCCCCCTCCACATCCCCCTCCCCCATCTCCTTCCACATCCCCCTCCACATCCCCCTCCCCCATCTCCTTCCACATCCCCCTCCACACCCCCTCCCCCATCTCCTTCCACACCCCCTCCCCCATCTCCTTCCACATCCCCCTCCACATCCCCCTCCCCCATCTCCTTCCACATCCCCCTCCACCCCCCTCCCCCATCTCCTTCCACATCCCCCTCCACCCCCCCTCCCACATCTCCTTCCACATCCCCCTCCACATCCCCATATCCCCATTCTCCACATTCCCCTCCCCATCCCCCCTCCCCACCTCCCTCCACATCCCCATTCTCATCCCCCTCCACATCCCCAACCCCATTTTCCACATCCCCATTCTCCCCATCCCCCTCCCCATCCCCCTCCCCACCTCCCTCCACATCCTCCTCCACATCCCCATCCCCATTCTCCCCATCCTCCTCCCCATCCCCCTCCCCATCCCCCTCCCCCATCCCCCTCCCCATCTCCCTCCCCATCCCCCTCCCCATCCCCCTCCCCCATCCCCCTCCCCATCTCCCTCCCCATCCCCCTCCCCATCCCCCTCCCCATCTCCCTCCCCATCCCCCTCCCCATCCCCCTCCCCATCTCCCTCCCCATCCCCATCCCCCTCCCCATCCCCCCTCCCCATCCCCCTCCACATCCCCATCCCCATTCTCCCCATCCCCATTCTCCCCATCCCCCTCCCCATCCCCCTCCCCATCCCCCTCCCCATCTCCCTCCCCATCCCCCTCCCCATTCCCCTCCCCATCCCCCTCCACATCCCCCCTCCCCATCCCCCTCCCCATCCCCCTCCCCATCCCCCTCCCCATCTCCCTCCCCATCCCCCTCCCCATCCCCCTCCCCATTCCCCTCCCCATCCCCCTCCACATCCCCCTCCCCATCTCCCTCTCCACCCCCAGACTCTCTCCAGTCACCAGGAATATAAGACCTTCATTACTACCCCAGTCTTTCCCCCTCTCTCTGTTCCTCTTTCCCCCCTCTCTGTTCCTCTTTCCTCCCTCTCTCTGTTCCTCTTTCCTCCCCTCTCTGTTCCTCTTTCCTCCCCTCTCTGTTCCTCTTTCCTCCCCTCTCTGTTCCTCTTTCCCCCTCTCTGTTCCTCTTTCCTCCCTCTCTGTTCCTCTTTCCTCCCCTCTCTGTTCCTTCTTCCT
>NW_027004323.1:0-5047 GCF_036934945.1 Oncorhynchus masou masou
CCTCTTACATCTATGGGGCGCTATTTCATTTTTGGATGAAAAACGTTCCCGTTTTAAACAAGATATTTTGTCACAAAAAGATGCTCGACTATGCATATAATTGATAGCATTCGAAAGAAAACACTCTGACGTGTCCAGAAATACCAAGATATTCTCTGTGCGTGCCCTAGAACGTGAGCTTCAGGCAAAACCAAGATGAGATGGCATCCAGGAAATGACAAGGATTTTTGAGGCTCTGTTTTCCATTGTCTCCTTATATGGCTGTGAATGCAAGAGGAATGAGCCTGCCCTTTCTGTCGTTTCCCCAAGGTGTCTGCAGCATTGTGACGTATTTGTAGGCAGATCATTGGAAGATTGACCATAAGAGACCACATTTACCAGGTGTTCGCCCGGTGTCCTGCGCCGAAATTGGTGCGCAAAAGTCACCTGCCAGTATTTTTCCATGCGATACAGAGAGGAAAGCAAGCTTCCACGAACTGCATATCAATGAAGAGATATGTGAAAAAACACCTTGAGGATTGATTCCAAACAACGTTTGCCATGTTTCGGTCGATATTATGTAGTTAATCCGGAAAAAGTTTTACGTTGTAGGTGACTGAATTTTCGGTTCGTTTCGGTAGCCAGACGCAATGTCGAAAACGGAACGATTTCTCCTACACACAGACGCTTTCAGGAAAAACTGCACATTTGGTATGTAACTGAGAGTCTCCTCATTGAAAACATCAGAAGCTCTTCAAAGGTAAATGATTTTATTTATTTGGTTATCTGGTTTTTGTGAAAATGTTGCGTGCTAAATGCTACTCAAAATGCTATGCTAGCTTTGCATACTCTTACACAAATTAGTCAATTTCTATGGTTCAAAAGCATATTTTGAAAATCTGAGATGACAGTGTTGTTAAGAAAAGGCTAAGCTTGAGAGCAGACACATTATTTTCATTTTATTTGCGATTTTCAGAAATCGTTAACGTTGCGTTATGCTAATGAGCCTGAGGCTTTAGTCACAAACCCGGATCCGGGATGGGGAGTTTCAAGAAGTTAACGGTGCGTACGTTCGCTCTATAATTTACTCATTATATACATATTATGTTATGAAAATCAACATTTATTTGACATATGCACAACATAGTTAATATGACATTGCATTGTACCGTGTACTATTGAAGTAACAATTTAAATAAGGTTTTCCCACAGTGCCAACAACCCCCACCGACTCGTTACTCCTGTCCCACTTAAGACTTAATCTTCAAGAACATGAGTGCAAAGGGCTTAGTAGGAAACCTTTGTTCATAAAGAATGGCAGACATTTTGCACGATACCAGTATTTTGAGTATACTTGAGAAATTGATATAAAATTACTATGGCCAGTATATTACCTACCTTCTCTCTCTCAGGTGGAACCATGGCCAGTATATTACCTATACTATATATGCAAAATTAGTAGATTTGGCTACTTCAGCCACAGTCATGCAATCTCCATAGACAATAATTGGCAGTAGAATGGCCTTACTTAAGAGCTCAATGACTTTCAACGTGACACCGTCATAGGATACCATCTTTCCAACAAGTCAGTTTGTCAAATTTCAGCCCTGCTAGAGTTACCCCGGGCAACTGTAAGTGCTGTTATTGTGAAGTGGAAATGTCTAGGAGCAACAACGGCTCAGACACGAAGTGCTCGGCCACACAAGCTCACAGAATAGGACTGCCGAGTGCTGAAACACGTAGAGCATAAAAATTGTCTGTCCTCAGCTGCAACACTCACTAGCGAGTTCCAAACTGCCTTTGGAGGCAACGCAGCACAATAAGTTTTCGTCGGGCACTTCATGAAATGTTTTTTTTCAGGCAGCCGCATATAAGCCTAAAATCACCATGCGCAGTGCCAAGCGTCGGCTGGAGTGGTGTAAAGCTTGCCTCCATTGGACTCTGGAGCAGTGAAAACGAGTTCTCTGGAGTGGTGAATCACGCTTCACCATCTGGCAGTCTAACGGACAAATCTGGGTTTGGCAGATGCCAGGAGAACGCTACCTGCCCGAATACATAGTGCCCACTGTAAAGTTTGGTGGAGGAGGAAAAATGACCTGCGGCTGTTTTTTATTGTTCGGGCTAGGCCCCTTAGTTCCAGTGAAGGGAAATCTTAACGCTACAGCATACAATGACATTCTAGACGATTCTGTGCTTCCAACTTTGTGGCAACAGTTTGGGGAAGGCCCTTTCCTGTTTCAGCATGACAATGCTCCCGTGCACAAAGCGAGGAGCATAAGGAAATGGTTTGTCGAGAACGGTGTGGAAGAACTGCACGGAGCCCTGACCTCAACCCCATCGAACACCTTTGGGATGAATTGGAACGCCATTCTTCAACTCCAAGCTATCCTGTGCATTATAGGTTGACATTGGGAAAACATGAACAAAATGGTTATTTCAATAATACATGGTACAATGCAATGTCCTATTCCCATATACATCCCACTGTATCCTGTGCATATGCCAAATAAACATTGATTTTGATTGATAACATAACATTGATGGAATAGGAGTACTTTTATAAATTCAAACACCTCTCCCATAGTCCACCAATATGTCATGCAGATGATCACTTGTTTATTTTATTGATCACACTGAGAAATACCTGAGAAATACAGTACAATCGGAAAGTATTTAGAGCCCTTTACTTTTTCCATATTTTGTTACGTTACAGCCTTATTCTAAAGCGGATTAAAAAGGATTCGTTTTTTTGCTCATCAATCATATACAATACCCCATAATGACAAAGCAAAAACAGATTTAGAAATTTCTAAAACGTATCAAATAAAACCTGAAATATTACATTTACATAAGTATTCAGACTATTTATTCAGTACATTGTTGAAGCACCTTGGACAGCAATTACAGCCTCGAGTCCTCTGGGGTATGACACTACTTGCTTCACACGCCTGTATTTGAGGAGTTTCTCGCATTCTTCACTGCAGATCCTCTCAAGCTGTCAGGTTGGATTTGGAGCATCGCTGCACAGCTATTTTCAGGTCTCTCCAGAAATGTTTGATCAAGTCTGGGCTCTGGCTGGGTCACTCAAGGACATTCAGAGACTTGTCCCAAAGCCACTCCTGCATTGTCTTGGCTGTGTGCTTACGGTCGTTGTCCTGTCCAGTCTGAGGTCCTGAGCTCTCTGGAGCAGGTTTTGATCAAGGATCTCTCTGTACTTTGCTCCGTTCATCTTTCCCTCGATCATGACTAGTCTCCCAATCCCTGCTGCAGAAAAACACCCCCGCAGCATGATGGTGCCACCACCATGCTTCACCGAAATTCTTTGGTACTCTTCCAGATCTGTGCCTTCACACAATCTTGTCTCTGAGCTCTAAGGACAATTCTGTTAACCTCATGGCTTGGTTTTCGCTCTGACATGCACTGTCAACTGTGGGACCTTATATAGACAGGTGTGCCTTTCCAAATCATGTCCAATCAATGGAATTTACCACAGGTGGAATCCAATCAAGTTGTAGAAACATCTCACGGATTATCAATGGAAACAGGATGCACCTGATCTCAATTTTGAGTCTCTTAGCAAAGGGTCTGAATACCTATGTAAATAAGTTATCTTTATTTATTTTTAATACATTTGCAAAAATGTCTAAACCTGTTTTCGCTTTGTCTTTCTGGGGTATTGTGTGTAGATAGATGAGGATTTTTATTTAATCAATTTTAGAATACAGCTTTAACGGTACAAAATTTGGGAAAAGTCAAGGGTTCTGAATACTTTCCGAATGCACTGTACATGTATGTGTGATGTTACTGTACAATTCTATTGCTAGACGCATTTAACATTAGGTTGCAAGTGACTTTCACTTCTTCTCAAGCTCCGGGACAGCAGGGTGATTCGAATAGGCTGGATTAGCGCAAAGACTCACCTTGCCCAGAAGGCCAGCCAAAGGCGGCTCAGGGCTCAACCCCCTTGTCTTCATTCAAAGTGAAAACATTACACAAGGAGTGGGGCGGCATAGGGTCGCCACCGACCTGTGGAATCCTGCTTTAAACAGGTTAACTTAAAAAAATAGAACGTTAATGCAGATTTTATTTTGTTCGATTTTTTTATAAGAATCGTTAGGTTGTCAATAATTGATGCTTATCTTTTTGAGAATTTTTTTTATTACATGTTAAACAAAATATCTTGCTCTGAGTAATTGTATTAGTAGAAAATAATATAATTTTTTTTTAAATGTTTGTATAAAATATAGCTCAGTATGTGTATTTATTTCATAGTCTTTTTTTGCTCATCTTTAACAAGGGTGCCAATAATTTGAGGTGACTGTACATTCCATCATATCAACAGATACGTATGTCACATTTTGGCCAGAGAAACACACAACATGCCATAAAATCTTTATGTTATGCAGTTAATTCATTCCGTTTAGTGAGAATCCTTCCCAGCTCTCTCTCTAACCATAAGGCCTGTCAACTACAGCAGCCAAAGATCTGACTCCACCTCAGGCGAGGCAAACAAGTTCATTAATGGCAGCTCCTCAAACACCAGAGAGTTGACATAAGGACACCAGCGATAAAAAAGCAATATCAATCTAATTCAACTCAAGTGGGAAGAAGTTCAAAAGCATTTGGTTTGATGTAGCACAAGATTTGACAACCTTGGTCTGCTGGTACTGCAGGGTGTTGTTCTAACCAGGCAGTTTTCCATTGCAGAATATTTTGCTACAGTGTGCACAAATTAACACGACCCAGCACTGGTCAACCAGACAAACTCTTACCTAGGCGACTGTAGGAATCAATTGTTGGGGTACCATTCCTGAGAAGACTGATGAAGAGGATGAGGAAGACGGCCTCAGTACTCCTCTGGGGGGTGTAAGGTGAACACCATCGACTGTCCGGCTGGATGAACACTGCAAGGGAGAATATGATGAGGGAGGAGGGAGCGTCTCAAGGGCTCATTCTAGACGACACAGCTTTCAGGTGGTTGCAGTTGGCTTGCTTCTCCACTCCCATGAATTCAACCTGTCAAGGACACATAAATACTCAAGTTTAAATGAGGTTAGTCATATGTGGA
>NW_027004324.1:0-10000 GCF_036934945.1 Oncorhynchus masou masou
ACTACTACTGCTGTCCAGGTTTACACTACAACTACTGCTGTCCAGGTTTACACTACTACTGCTGTCCAGGTTTACACTACTACTGCTGTCCAGGTTTACACTACTACTACTGCTGTCCAGGTTTACACTACTACTGCTGTCCAGGTTTACACTACTACTGCTGTCCAGGTTTACACAACTTACTGCTGTCCAGGTTTACACAACTACTACTGCTGTCCAGGTTTACACTACGACTGCTGTCCAGGTTTACACAACTACTGCTGTCCAGGTTTACACAACTACTACTGCTGTCCAGGTTTACACAACTACTGCTGTCCAGGTTTACACAACTACTGCTGTCCAGGTTTACACAACTACTACTGCGGTCCAGGTTTACACTACTACTACTGCTGTCCAGGTTTACACTACTACTGCTGTCCAGGTTTACACTACTACTACTGCTGTCCAGGTTTACACAACTAGTACTGTCCAGGTTTACACTACTACTACTGCTGTCCAGGTTTACACAACTAGTACTGTCCAGGTTTACACTACTACTACTGCTGTCCAGGTTTACACTACTACTACTGCTGTCCAGGTTTACACTACTACTGCTGTCCAGGTTTACACAACTAGTACTGCTGTCCAGGTTTACACTACTACTACTGCTGTCCAGGTTTACACTACTACTACTGCTGTCCAGGTTTACACTACTACTGCTGTCCAGGTTTACACTACGACTGCTGTCCAGGTTTACACTACGATTGCTGTCCAGATTTACACTACTACTACTGTCCAGGTTTACACTACGACTGCTGTCCAGATTTACACAACTACTACTGCTGTCCAGGTTTACACAACTACTGCTGTCCAGGTTTACACAACTACTGCTGTCCAGATTTACACAACTACTGCTCAATACTCAATACAAGGAAAGAGAGATGGAAGTGAGAGAACGCTGATTGAACTCTGATCACGTATTGTTTTGAGGGTAAGATGAGCGAGGTCGTAAAAATGGCTCTATTACAGCCTGAGAGGGATCGAGTTCTCCTGTTATCCCCGGACGATACCCCCCCCCCTCCATCCCTCCCCCTCCATCCCCTTCATCCCCCCTCCCTCCATCCATCCCCCTCCATCCATCCCTCCCCTCCATCCCCCTCCACCCCCCTCGCTCCATCCCTCCCCCTCCATCCCCCTCCCTCCCTCCACCCCCCTCCATCCCCCCTCCCTCCATCCCCCTCCATCCCTCCTTCCATCCCTCCCCCTCCCTCCCCTCCATCCCTCCTTCCATCCAACCCCTCCCTCCCTCCCCCTCCCTCCCTCCCCTCCATCCCCCTCCACCCCCCCTCGCTCCATCCCTCCCCCCTCCATCCCCCCTCCCTCCCCTCCACCCTCCCTCCATCCCCCCCTCCCTCCATCCCCCTCCATCCCTCCTTCCATCCCTCCCCCCTCCCTCCCCCTCCATCCCTCCTTCCATCCAACCCCTCCCTCCCTCCCCCTCCCTCCACCCCCTCCATCCCCCCCTCCCTCCCCCTCCATCCCTCCTTCCATCCAACCACTCCCTCCCTCCCCCTCCATCCCTCCCTTTCATCCAACCCCTCCCTCCCTCCCCCTCCATCCCTCCCTTCCATCCAACCCCTCCCTCCCTCCCCCTCCATCCCTCCTTTCATCCAACCCCTCCCTCCCTCCCCCTCCATCCCCCCTCCCTCCCCCTCCATCCCTCCCCCTCCCACCCCCCTCCATCCCCCCTCCCTCCCCTCCATCCCCCCTCCATCCCCCCCCTCCCTCCATCCCCCTCCCTCCCTCCCTTCCATCCCTCCCCCCTCCCTCCCCCTCCATCCCATCTTCCATCCAACCCCTCCCTCCCTCCCCCTCCATCCCTCCTTCCATCCAACCCCCTCCCTCCCTCCCCCTCCATCCCTCCTTTCATCCAACCCCTCCCTCCCTCCCCCTCCATCCCCCTCCCTCTCCCCCTCCATCCCCCCTCCCTCCCCCCTCCATCCATCCCCCCTCCCTCCATCCCCCTCCCTCCCTCCATCCCCCTCCATCCCTCCATCCCTCCTTCCATCCAACCCCTCCCTCCATCCCTCCCCCTCCATCCCTCCTTCCAACCATCCCTCCCTCCCTCCTCCTCCATCCATCCCTTCCTCCCTCCCCCTCCATCGTTCCCCCCTCGCTCCCCCTCCATCCATCCATCCCTCCCTCCCCCACCCCCCTCCCTCCCTCCATCCATCCCTCCCTCCCTCCTTCCATCCCATCCTCCTCCATCCATCCCCTCCCTCCCTCCCTCCCTCCCTCCCTCCCTCCCTCCCTCCCTCCCTCCCCCTCCATCCATCCCTCCCTCCCTCCATCCCCCTCCCTCCCTCCATCCATCCCTCCCTCCCTCCCTCCCTCCCTCCCTCCCTCCCTCCCTACTCCATCCATCCCTCCCTCCCTCCCCTCCCTGCCTCCCTCCCTCCCTCCCCCCTCCCTCCCTCCCTCCCTCAATCCCTGCCTCCATCCCCCTCCCTCCCTCCCTCCATCCCTCCCTCCATCCCCCTCCCTCCCTCAATCACCCCTCCCTCCCCCTCCCTCTCCCCTCCCTCCATCCCTCCCTCCTTCCCCCCTCCCTCCATTCCCCTCTCTCCCTCCTCCTCCATCCCCCTCCTTCCATCACTCCTCCCTCCATCCCCCCCTCCATCCCTCCCCCTCCATCCCTCCCCCCTCCGTCCCCCTCCATCCATCCCCCGCCTCCCTCCCTCCCTCCCTCCCTCCCTCCATCCCCCCTCCATCCATCCCCCTCCCTCCCTCCCCCTCCCTCCATATGTGTGCATCCTCATGCAATATTAAGCAGCATGGATGGAGGGTCATAAAGGTCCCTGAGGTTCTACCATTGTAAATTATAAATCCCTATTGATTTCTTCTCTTCCTTGGTACCAGCAGGACTCATTGTGAGACACGACCGACTGACAGAGAGCACTTTATCAGATCAGAACCAGCGAATAGACTACGGGGATTAGAGCCACCACACACACAGAGACACACAGATACACACCTACGAACGCGCACACGGACACACATACATGGAAACACTCACACACCGACAGACACACACACACACACACACACACACACACACACACACATCCTCTATCTGTGGAAACCTGTGTGTTTCCTCTCCAGTCTTAAGCCCTGTTCAAGGCGGTGACGGGCCTTGAGAAGGAAAGGCCTTGGCCGAGAGCTCTTTTCATGCTACCCACTGTCTCATTAGGGAATGCTTTGCAGCTTCCAACCCTCTTAATTCAATTTATTTCCCCTCAAAGGAAGCTGAACTTCACGACCTAATTCCTTTACTATATCACAACTACAGGACAAATAGACATCGGTAATGGCACAGCTGGAACAATGTGTTTTCCCCCACGATGTGTTTTTCATCCATATTTGAGGGTAGTTTGGATGAGGTCTTGTGGAAGAGGGTTGTGAAGGGAGTGTGATATACAGGCGTCCATGTTGTAAAAGAGCGTCTGCATTACGAGTCCCGTGATTAAGTCATTGAACACAGAGGCTCCATGTTATACATAGTCTACTGTGGGGTACCGAACACGTGCTTGAAACATGTAGTTATTTTACTATATGGCCCATAGACCTCCCTTTACTTGCATCAACTTGCAGTGTGAGTGCATGTGTGTGTGCGTGTGCGTGTGCGTGTGCGTGCGTGTGCGCGCGCGTGTGTGTGTGTGTGTGTGTGTGCTGCGTGTGTGTGTGTATTGCTCCAGTGGCCCGTCTGCCTCACCTGTCATTGTCTACCTCATCCCTTCATTAGGGCCTAGCAACTATTCTAACACCTCTCTTGTCTGACAAGGCAGACATATCCTCTTACCAACAGCACACAAAGTGTTGCATGGCACTTCAGCACGAGTGGCCCAAAGGAATCCATTATTACAATCAACATGCTGCTAACATAGAGCTGCTAACACAGAGCTGCTAACATAGAGCTGTTAACACAGAGCTGTTAACATAGAGCTGCTAACATAGAGCTGCTAACACAGAGCTGCTAACACAGAGCTGCTAACACAGAGCTGCTAACACAGAGCTGTTAACATAGAGCTGCTAACACAGAGCTGCTAACATAGAGCTGTTAACATAGAGCTGCTAACACAGAGCTACTAACACAGAGCTGATAACACAGAGCTGCTAACATAGAGCTGTTAACATAGAGCTGCTAACATAGAGCTGCTAACAAAGAGCTACTAACACAGAGCTGATAACACAGAGCTGCTAACATAGAGCTGTTAACATAGAGCTGTTAACACAGAGCTGTTAACATAGAGCTGTTAACATAGAGCTGCTAACATAGAGCTGCTAACACAGAGCTGCTAACATAGAGCTGTTAACATAAAGCTGCTAACACAGAGCTGCTAACACAGAGCTGCTAACGCAGAGCTGCTAACTCAGAGCTGATAACACAGAGCTGCTAACATAGAGCTGTTAACATAGAGCTGTTAACAAAGAGCTGTTAACATAGAGCTGTTAACATAGAGCGGCTAACATAGAGCTGCTAACACAGAGCTGCTAACATAGAGCTGTTAACACAGAGCTGCTAACATAGAGCTGCTAACATAGAGCTGTTAACATAGAGCTGCTAACACAGAGCTGCTAACATAGAGCTGTTAACACAGAGCTGCTAACATAGAGCTGTTAACACAGAGCTGCTAACATAGAGCTGCTAACATAGAGCTGTTAACATAGAGCTGCTAACACAGAGCTGCTAACACAGAGCTGCTAACACAGAGCTGATAACACAGAGCTGCTAACATAGAGCTGCTAACATAGAGCTGTTAACACAGAGCTGCTAACTCAGAGCTGATAACACAGAGCTGCTAACATAGAGCTGCTAACATAGAGCTGTTAACATAAAGCTGCTAACATAGAGCTGTTAACATAGAGCTGCTAACACAGAGCTACTAACACAGAGCTGATAACACAGAGCTGCTAACATAGGAAGGCTGTTAACATAGAGCTGTTAACACAGAGCTGTGCTGTAAAGCTGTTAACATAGAGCTGTAACATAGAGCTGCTAACACAGAGCTGCTAACATAGAGCTGTTAACATAAAGCTGCTAACATAGAGCTGCTAACATAGAGCTGCTAACATAGAGCTGCTAACATAGAGCTGCTAACATAGAGCTGTTAACATAGAGCTGCTAACACAGAGCTGCTAACAAAGAGCTGCTAACATAGAGCTGCTAACATAGAGCTGCTAACACAGAGCTGCTAACATAGAGCTGTTAACACAGAGCTGCTAACATAGAGCTGCTAACATAGAGCTGCTAACATAGAGCTGTTAACATAGAGCTGCTAACACAGAGCTGCTAACATAGAGCTGTTAACACAGAGCTGCTAACATAGAGCTGCTAACATAGAGCTGTTAACATAAAGCTGCTAACACAGAGCTGTTAACATAGAGCTGCTAACACAGAGCTGCTAACATAGAGCTGTTAACACAGAGCTGCTAACATAGAGCTGCTAACATAGAGCTGTTAACACAGAGCTGCTAACACAGAGCTGCTAACATGCTAACATAGAGCTGCTAACATAGAGCTGCTAACATAGAGCTGTTAACATAAAGCTGCAAACACAGAGCTGCTAACACAGAGCTGCTAACATAGAGCTGCTAACATAGAGCTGTTAACATAGAGCTGCTAACACAGAGCTACTAACACAGAGCTGATAACACAGAGCTGCTAACATAGAGCTGTTAACATAGAGCTGTTAACACAGAGCTGTTAACATAAAGCTGTTAACATAGAGCTGCTAACATAGAGCTGCTAACATAGAGTTGTTAACATAAAGCTGCTAACATAGAGCTGCTAACACAGAGCTGCTAACACAGAGCTGCTAACACAGAGCTGCTAACTCAGAGCTGATAACACAGAGCTGCTAACATATAGCTGTTAACATAGAGCTGTTAACACAGAGCTGTTAACATAGAGTTGTTAACATAGAGCGGCTAACATAGAGCTGCTAACATAGAGCTGCTAACATAGAGCTGCTAACACAGAGCTGTTAACATAGAGCTGCTAACACAGAGCTGCTAACATAGAGCTGCTAACATAGAGCTGCTAACACAGAGCTACTAACACAGAGCTGATAACACAGAGCTGCTAACATAGAGCTGTTAACACAGAGCTGTTAACACAGAGCTGTTAACATAGAGCGGCTAACATAGAGCTGCTAACATAGAGCTGCTAACATAGAGCTGTTAACACAGAGCTGTTAACATAGAGCTGCTAACATAGAGCTGCTAACATAGAGCTGTTAACATAGAGCTGCTAACACAGAGCTACTAACACAGAGCTGATAACACAGAGCTGCTAACATAGAGCTGTTAACATAGAGCTGCTAACATAGAGCTGCTAACACAGAGCTGCTAACTCAGAGCTGCTAACACAGAGCTGCTAACATAGAGCTGTTAACACAGAGCTGCTAGCACAGAGCTGGTAAATGGCGGCTAACATTTTGCTAACACAGAGCTGCTAACATAGAGCTGTTAACATAAAGCTGCTAACATAGAGCTGTTAACACAGAGCTTCTAACATAGAGTCACAGAACTGCTAACACAGAGCTGCTAACATAGTACTGTAATCGCAGAGCTACGAACACAGAGCTGCTAGCACAGAGCTGCTAACACAGAGCTGCTAACACAGATCTGATATACAGAGCTTCTAACACAGAGCTGCTAACACAGAGCTGCTAACATAGAGCTGCTAGCACAGAGCTGCTAGCACAGAGCTGCTAACACAGAGCTGCTAACACAGAGCTGCTAACATAGAGCTGTTAACACTGCTAGCACAGAGAGGTGGGCGTGGAGTCATTTTAACCTGCCTCAGTGTCTGTGTGAATCACTGTGCTTCTCATAGGTCTTCGCAGATACAGTTTCATCACTTTACATCTCGCTAGCTTGATTAATCTGATATACCCAAACAGCTTGATTGACTTGATAATAATTATATCAAAGTCAAATACATCTCTAACAATGCTATTCCTCCCTTGTATTCAATGGAGGAGGTGGGAGACTGAGACACACTCATACAGTATGGAGGAGGGGAGAGGAGGCGGGAGAGGAGAGGAGAGGAGAGGGAGAGGAGAGGAGAGGAGAGAGGAGAGGAGAGGAGAGGAGAGGAGAGGCTTCTCAGTCAAGCTTTCAGATGGATCGAGGAGGAAAGTATATTGAGTAACCCTTCTAGGGCCCGGAAGAACCCTATCCCCTTGCTCCCTCTCCTCTCTCATCTCTCACTGCCCCTCCCTCCTCCTTCTCCCCCTCTCTCCCTCTCTTCTCCCATCTCTCCTCCCTCTCTCTCCTCTCTTCTCCCATCTTCCTCCCTCCTCTCTCTTCCCTCCCTTCTCCTCTCTTCTCCCTCTCTCCTCTCTCCTCTCCTCCTTCCTCTCTCCTCTCCTCTCCCTCCCCCCTCTCTCCTCTCTCCTTCCCCCTTCTCCCCTCTCCTCCCTCTCTCCTCTCTCCTCCTTCCTCTCTCCTCCTCTCTCCTCTCTTCTCCCCTCTCTCCCCTCCCTCCTCTCTCTTCCCTCCTTTCTCCTCTCTTCTCCCCTCTCTTCTCACTCCTCTCTCCTCCCTCCTCTCTTCTCCCCTCTCCTCTCTTTCCTCTTCTCCCCTCTCTCCCTGCTCCTCATCTCTTCCCTCCTCTCTTCTCCCATCTCTTCCTCCTCCTCCCTCTCTCTCTTCTCTCCTCTCTCTCCACTCTCCACTCTTCCCTGTCCTCCCTCTTTCCAGCTCAATCACAGCGTACTTAATGCATCTATAGAAATGCTAATGGTCTCCAGGATTCCAAATCATTTTCTCATTGTCCGCATCGGGATTCTTCTTTAATAGACAGACACAAAGCCAAGTCTCTTTGTGCCATTAAATAAGAGAACTAAAAAGTGCTGACAAGGAAGGAACTGATGTTGAGTTTAGTATAGGAGGGAAAGAGGGAGGTTTTATTCACCTAACAATCACAGCCTGAGGTAACCTTTGACCCAGTACCGTGTCATCAAATTGTGACCTATTAAACTGTAACTACTATAATATTGTTGGTCTAAAATCTAGATAGCCTTATTACAGCCTTGAAGATCCCAAGCCCACTAGACTGGCTGAGAGGGCAGGAAAATGAGCCATAGTTACAGAAGGAGCTGTGTTGGTCATCTCCTCACTGCATGGTCTCTCAGACACACTGAGATAGAAAGCAGAAAAAACATAATCCATCCATTAAAATGCTGCATCACATCCTCTATTACCACTGTGAGGCACTTCCTCATTAACCAGGGAGAGAGGAGAGGGGGAGAGAGGAGAGAGGGAGAGAGGAGAGAGGGAGAAGGAGAGGTGGAGAGAGGAAGGGAGAGGAGAGGAGAGGAGAGAGGAGAGAGGAAGGGGGGGAGAAGGGGGAGAGAAGGAGAGAGGGGAGAGAGGGGAGAGGGAGAGGAGGAGGAAGGGGGAGGAGAGGAGAGGGAAGGAGAGGAAGGAGGGGGAGGGGGAGAGGAGGGAGGAGAGGAAGAGAGGAGAGGAGGGGGAGAGAAGAGAGAGAAGAGAGAGGGGAGAGAGGAGAGGGGAGGAGAGGAGAGGAGAGGAGAGGGAGAGAGGAGAGAGAGAGAGAG
This sequence comes from Oncorhynchus masou masou, assembly GCF_036934945.1. Lineage (NCBI taxonomy): Eukaryota > Metazoa > Chordata > Actinopteri > Salmoniformes > Salmonidae > Oncorhynchus > Oncorhynchus masou. The sequence goes on from NW_027004324.1 coordinate 8,607, forward strand.
GGGGAGAGAGGAGAGGAGAGGAGAGAGAGAGGAGAGGAGGAGAGAGGGAGAGGGGGAGAGAGGAGAGAGAGAAGAGAGGGGAGAGGAGAGGGAGAGGAGAGGGGAGAGGAGAGAGGAGAGGAGAGGAGGGAGAGGGGGAGAGAGAGAGGGAAGGAGAGGGGAGGAGGGGAGAGGAGAGGAGAGGAGAGGAGAGGAGAGGAAAGAGGGAGAGAGTCAGCATGTAGTGGCCCTGCTTATCCTGTGGCTCATTCCACTGGCATTTCTTTACGTAATTTACCAGCATTATTGTTCTGTTACAGCGGTGAGGAGGAGGGCCCATGTTTAAAGACTGTTCAGCTGTTCAGCCTTACAGGACCTCTTGCACGGAGGGAGACAGTCGGCAGGGTGTTAGTGAGCACCACTGATAGTTACAACATGAACACACATCCCACACCAACAAGCAGCGTTCGTATCGCACACCAAAACCTCATTAGCTCTCTCCTCTCTCTCTCTCTCTCTCTCTCTCTCTCTCTCTCTCTCTCTCTCTCTCTCTCTCTCTCTCTCTCTCTCTCTGATTTGCCCCTTGTCCCATACCAAGTACAAATCCCTGCTCTGGGTCTGTTCTGGGTCTGTTCTGGGTCTGCTCTGTGTCTGTTCTGGGTCTGTTCTGGGTCTGCTCTGGGTCTGTTCTGGGTCTGTTCTGGGTCTGTTCTGGATCTGCTCTGGGTCTGTTCTGGGTCTGTTCTGCGTCTGTTCTCAGATTCTGTTCTGGGTCTGTTCTGGGTCTGTTCTGGGTCTGTTCTGGATCTGCTCTGGGTCTGTTCTGGGTCTGTTCTGGGTCTGTTCTGGATCTGTTCTGGGTCTGTTCTGGGGGTCTGTGGTGCAAGTTACTTAGATTCATAAGCTTGAAAAAATGTAAATGTAATTCAGAAAAATAAAGAAAAGAGAAAGAACTCCGCCAGTCAATTTACTGATGACACCAATAAACTATAACACACCTGGTTCATGAGATTACCGATGACACCAATAAACTATAACACACCTGGTTCATGAGGTTACTGAAGACACCAATAAACTATAACACACCTGGTTCATGAGGTCACTGATGACACCAATAAACTATAACACACCTGGTTCATGAGGTTACTGATGACACCAATAAACTATAACACACCTGGTTCATGAGGTTACTGAAGACACCAATAAACTATAACACACCTGGTTCATGAGGGTACTGAAGACCAATAAACTATAACACACCTGGTTCATGAGAGGTTACCGATGATGTCTCAAGATGGTAAGTTATGTGGTTGAAGATATCCCTTTCGTGGGAGTGGGGGCTGTGCTTTGGCGGGGTGGGGTTATATCCTTCCTGTTTGGCCCTGTCCGGGGTGTCCTCAGATGGGGCCACAGTG
>NW_027004324.1:12456-17456 GCF_036934945.1 Oncorhynchus masou masou
ACACTATACAGACCTGACTACACTACAGCTACACTATACAGACCTGACTACACCACACACCATGCCAGCCACACTATACAGACCTGACTACACTACAGCCACACTATACAGACCTGACTACACTACAGCCACAGTATACAGACCTGACGACACCACAGCTACACTATACAGACCTGACTACACATATACAGACCTGACGACTACACTACAGCTACACTATACAGACCTGACTACACTACAGCTACACCATACAGACCTGACTACACCACAGCTACACTATACAGACCTGACTACACCACAGCTACACTATACAGACCTGACTACACTACAGCTACACTATACAGACCTGACTACACTACACACTACAGAGACTACACCACAGCTACACTATACAGACCTGACTACACTACAGCTACACTATACAGACCTGACTACACTACAGACCATACAGACCCTGACTACACTACAGCTACACTATACAGACCTGACTACACCACAGCTACAGACACCATACAGACCTGACTACACTACAGCTACACTACACTATACAGACCTGACTACACCACAGCCACACTATACAGACCTGACTACACCACAGATACACTATACAGACCTGACTACACCACAGCTACACTACACTATACAGACCTGACTACACTACAGCTACACTATACAGACCTGACTACACTACAGCTACACTATACAGACCTGACTACACCACAGCTACACTACACTATACAGACCTGACTACACCACAGCTACACTACACTATACAGACCTGACTACACTACAGCTACACTATACAGACCTGACTACACCACAGCTACACTATACAGACCTGACTACACCAAAGCTACACTATACAGACCTGACTACACTACAGCTACACTACACTATACAGACCTGACTACACTACAGCTACACTATACAGACCTGACTACACCACAACTATACCACACTATACAGACCTGACTACACTACAGCTACACTATACAGACCTGACTACACTACAGCTACACTATACAGACCTGACTACACCACAGCTACACTATACAGACCTGACTACACCACAGCTACACTACACTATACAGACCTGACTACACTACAGCTACACTATACAGACCTGACTACACTACAGCTACACTATACAGACCTGACTACACTACAGCTACACTATACAGACCTGACTACACTACAGCTACACTATACAGACCTGACTACACCACAGCTACACTATACAGACCTGACTACACTACAGCTACACTACACTATACAGACCTGACTACACCACAGCTACACTACACTATACAGACCTGACTACACTACAGCTACACTATACAGACCTGACTACAGACTACTAACTACAGCTACACTATACAGACTTGACTACACTACAGCTACACTATACAGACCTGACTACACTACAGCTACACTATACAGACCTGACTACACTACAGCTACACTATACAGACCTGACTACACTACAGCTACACTATACAGACCTGACTACACTACAGCTACACTATACAGACCTGACGACACCACAGCTACACTATACAGACCTGACTACACTACAGCTACACTACACTATACAGACCTGACTACACCACAGCCACACTACACTATACAGACCTGACTACACTACAGCTACACTATACAGACCTGACTACACCACAGCTACACTATACAGACCTGACTACACTACAGCTACACTACACTATACAGACCTGACTACACCACAGATACACTATACAGACCTGACTACACTACAGCTACACTATACAGACCTGACTACACTACAGCTACACTATACAGACCTGACTACACCACAGCTACACTACACTATACAGACCTGACTACACTACAGCTACACTATACAGACCTGACTACACCAAAGCTACACTATACAGACCTGACTACACTACAGCTACACTATACAGAGGGGCTGTTTTTATAGTGGCTGTCACATGTGATGTACACGGTCCTTTCAAAGCATTTGAATAGTAAACATGATGCCAAACGTTGTGCCAGATCACGTAGTCCTCGACAACATGTGTTCCATGCATCTGTCGCCTCGGCTCCCTCATCTTGTTTTAACCAGTTCATTTATTTATGAGACAGCGAGCAAATCTAAGTGTGTTGGTGGCAGGAGGCCTGGCGTTCCTTTTTGATGCAGAGGGAGAGGGAGGCACTGTGCGTGTGTTTTTGTGGTTTGTGTGTGTGTGTGTTTGTGTGTGTGGCGTCACACTCTCTGGATGAGTGTGTTAATGTGTCGGGGAGCTGTCTGTGCCTCCGCGAGCGGCAGGAGGGGTACCACTGTTCACCCGCTCAGCCTTCAGTCACTGATACCTGTCACACAGCTCCGGCGGCGTTGCAGAGAGTTGAAACAAAGAGTTGTTTTCTAGATCCCCTTAAAATGCTGTCTGTCTGTCTGTCTGTCTGTCTGCCTGCCTGCCTGCCTGTCTGTCTGTCTGCCTGTCTGCCTGTCTGTCTGTCTGTCTGTCTGTCTGTCTGTCTGTCTGTCTGTCTGTCTGTCTGTCTGTCTGCCTGTCTGTCTCTGTCTGTCTTTCCTGCCTGCCTGCCTGCCTGTCTGTCTGCCTGCCTGCCTGCCTGCCTGTCTGTCTGTCTGTCTGCCTGCCTGTCTGTCTGTCTGTCTGTCTGTCTGTCTGTCTGTCTGTTGCTTATCTTTCCTCACACACAAAGAGAGAGCGGGAAGAATGATGAGCAAGGTGGGAAGACACCCTTATTTTCACAGTAGAACAGCGTCAGACATACAGGTTATCTGTTTTTGCCTCTATTAGGAAGACTGTCGCCAAACTGAACTGATGTACCTGCTGCATATGAGGCAGGGCGCAAACAGGCAAGCTGTCACATAACATAACAATGCTAGTTTGGTTACTAGTATTGGTGTGTCTGTGTGCGTGTGAGTGCGCGAGTACAAACTATATTGAGTCTGAGTGAAGGATGGCATCGCGGCAGACAGGCAGTCAACTGATGCCGATCTGAAGGAAACAGCCATCTTAATGTCCTAATTGTCCTTGTGCCATTAAGATATTGTTCTCCTAGTTCTCCTAGACTGAGTCACTACCATCGTATGGACCAGACTGAGTCACTACCATCATAGGAACCAGCCCCCAGACTGAGTCACTACCATCGTAGGAACCCCAGACTGAGTCACTACCATCATAGGACCAGACTGAGTCAATACCATCATAGGACCAGACTGAGTCACTAACATCATAGGAACCCCCAGACTGAGTCACTACACTACTCGTAGGAACCCCCAGACTGAGTCACTAACATCATAGGACCAGACTGAGTCACTACCATCGTAGGAACCCCCAGACTGAGTCACTACCATCGTATGGACCCCCAGACTGAGTCACTACCATCTTTGGAACCCCCAAACTGAGTCACTAACATCGCAAGAACCCCAGACTGAGTCACTATCATCATAGGACCAGACTGAGTCACTACCATCGTAGACTGAACCCCGCATGGAAAACTGAGTCACTACCATCATAGGAACCCCCAAACTGAGTCACTACCATCGTAGGACCAGACTGAGTCACTACCATCATAGGACCAGACTGAGTCACTACCATCGTAGGACCAGACTGAATCACTACCATCATATGGAACCCCAGACTGAGTCACTACCATCGTAGGACCAGACTGAGTCACTACAATCGTAGGAAAATCTCAATCAGTAGGAGACCATGCTATAATAGAGAGCTCCTCTCTCCTTCCACACATTGATTTCCATAGATGGTGGCCAACTAAAATGGTTGAGAGTCACTGTTTTTACCACAAACAACAACATGGGCCCTGCCCTGCCTGGCCCTGCCCTGCCCTGCCTGGCCCTGCCCTGCCCCGCCCTGCCCTGCCCTGCCCCTGCCTGGCCCCCTGCCCTGCCCTGCCCTGCCTGGCCCTGCCCTGCCCTGCCTGGTGCTGCCCTGCCCTGCCCTGCTCTGCCCTGCCCTGCCCTGCCCGACAAGCTTTACGCGATCCAGTCATCATGAGAGCTGCCCCAACGAGCCAGTGACAGCAGCTATGGAGAGATACAGCACACACTGAGGGAGTGGAGGAGGGAGTGAGGAGTGAAGGGAGGGAGAGAGGGGGAGAGAGAGGGGAGGAAGTAGATAAGAGAAGAGAGAAGGGGAGGAGGAGGAGAGAAGAGAGAGAAAGAGAGAGAGAGAGATGGGAGAGGGAAAGAGAGGGGAAGGGGGAGAGCGGAGGAATGAGAGAGAGATAGCTGAGAGGGAGAGCGGTTATAGGGGTGGTATAGGCAGCCTGGCCACCATGATAAACTGTCTAGTAAGGGATGGGAGGAGGAAGGGAGGAGGACAGGAAAGGAGGAGGACAGGAAAGGAGGAGGACAGGAAAGGTAGAGGACAGGAAAGGTAGAGGACAGGAAAGGAGGACAGGAAAGGAGGAGGAAGGAGGAAGACAGGAAAGGAGGAGGACAGGAAAGGATGAGGACAGGAATGGAGGAGGACAGGAAAGGAGGGAGGAAGGAGGAGGACAGGAAAGGAGGAGGAAGGAGGAGGACAGGAAAGGAGGAAGAAGGAGGAGGAAGGAGGGAGGAAGGAGGAGGACAGGAAAGGTAGAGGACAGGAAAGGTAGAGGACAGGAAAGGAGGAGGACAGGAAAGGAAGGAGGAGGAAGGAGGAGGGATAGAAAGGAGGAGGACAGGAAAGGGATGAGGAAGGAGGAGGAAGAAGGAGGGACAGGAAAGGAGGAGGACAGAAAGGAGGAGGACAGGAAAGGTAGAGGACAGGAAAGGTAGAGGACAGGAAGGAGGATGACAGGGAAAGGGAGGAGGACAGGAAAGGAGGAGGAAGGAGGAGGACAGGAAAGGAGGAGGACAGGAAAGGAGGAGGAAGGAGGAGGACAGGAAAGGAGGAGGACAGGAAAGGAAGAGGACAGGAAACGAGGAGGACAGGAAAGGAGGAGGAAAGGAAAGGTAGAGGACAGGAAGGAGGAGGACAGGAAAGGAG
>NW_027004324.1:24956-37456 GCF_036934945.1 Oncorhynchus masou masou
TTTAATAGTAGTGGGTTTTAGTAGTGGGTTTTAGTAGTAGTGGATTTTAGTAGTAGTGGGTTTTAGTAGTGGGCTTTAGTAGTAGTGGTTTTTAGTTATGGGCTTCAGTAGTAGTGGGTTTTAATAGTAGTGGGTTTTAGAGGTGGGTTTTAGTAGTGGGTTTACGTAGTAGTGGGTTTTAGAAGTGGGTTTTAGTAGTAGTGGGTTTTAGTAGTAGTGGGTTCTAGTAGTGGGTTTTAGTAGTGGGCTTTAGTGGTGGGTTTTTAGTATTGGTTTTAGTAGTAGTGGGTTTTAGTAGTGGGTTTACGTAGTAGTGGGTTTTAGTAGTAGTGGGTTTTAGTAGTGGGTTTTAGTAGTGGGTTTTAGTAGTGGTTTTAGTAGTGGGTTTTAGTAGTGGGTTTACGTAGTAGTGGGTTTTAGTAGTGGGTTTTAGGAGTGGTTTTAGTAGTGGGTTTTAGTAGTAGTGGGTTTTAGTAGTGGGTTTTTGTAGTGGTTTTAGTAGAGGGTTTTAGTAGTGGGTTTTAGTAGTGGGTTTTAGTAGTGGGTTTTAGTAGTAGTGGGTTTTAGTAGTGGGTTTTAGTAGTGGGTTTTAGTAGTGGGTTTTAGTAGTAGTGGGTTTTAGTAGTAGTGGGTTCTAGTAGTGGGTTTTAGTAGTGGGTTTTAGTAGTGGGCTTTAGTGGTGGGTTTTAGTAATTGGTTTTAGTAGTAGTGGGTTTTAGTAGTGGGTTTACGTAGTAGTGGGTTTTAGTAGTAGTGGGTTTTAGTAGTGGGTTTTAGTAGTGGGTTTTAGTAGGGTTTTAGTAGTGGGTTTTAGTAGTAGTGGGTTTTAGTAGTAGTGGGTTTTAGTAGTAGTGGGTTTTAGTAGTGTGGTTTTAGTAGTGGGTTTTAGTAGTGGGTTTTAGTAGTGGGTTTTAGTAGTAGTGGGTTTTAGTAGTAGTGGGTTTTAGTAGTAGTGGGTTTTAGTCGTGGGTTTTAGTAGTAGTGGGTTTTAGTAGTAGTGGGTTTTAGTAGTGGTGGTTTTTAGTTATGGGCTTTAGTAGTAGTGGGTTTTAATAGTAGTGGGTTTTAGTAGTGGGTTTACGTAGTAGTGGGTTTTAGTAGTGGGTTTACGTAGTAGTGGGCTTTAGTGGTGGGTTTTAGTAGTTGGTTTTAGTAGTAGTGGGTTTTAGTAGTGGGTTTATGTAGTAGTGGGTTTTAGTAGTAGTGGGCTTTAGTAGTGGGTTTTAGTAAGTCGCTCTGGATAAGAGCGTCTGCCAAATGACTTAAATGTAATGTAAATGTAGTAGTAGTGGGTTTTAGTAGTGGGTTTTAGTAGTAGTGGGCATTAGTAGTGGGTTTTAATAGTAGTGGGTTTTAGTAGTAGTGGGTTTTAGTAGTAGTGTACTTCAGCTCCACGCCAGCTGTGGTCTCTCGGTGGTGCTCTCAGGATGGGAATCAGCTCAGTGTCTATGTCATCAGAGGTTAGTGCATACTGCTCAGTACATCACTGGGGCCAAGTTTCCTGTCATCCAGGACCTCTATACCAGGCCGGGTCAAGCCACCCCAGTCGTAGACTGTTCTCTCTACAACCGCATGGCAAGCGGTACCAGAGCGCCAAGTCTAGGTCCAAAAGGATTCTTATCAGCTTCTACCCAGACGCCATAAGACTCATGAACTGCTAATAAAATTGCTATCTGGACTATTTGCATTGTCACTGGGAGGCTGTGTGTCTCTATACCGCTGGGAGGCTGTGTGTCTATACCGCTGGGAGGCTGTGTGTCTCTACTGCTGGGAGGCTGTGTGTCTCTACCGCTGGGAAGCTGTGTGTCTCTACTGCTGGGAGGCTGTGTGTCTCTACCGCTGGGAAGCTGTGTGTCTATACCGCTGGGAGGCTGTGTGTCTCTACCGCTGGGAGGCTGTGTGTCTCTACCGCTGGGAGGCTGTGTGTCTCTACTGCTGGGAGGCTGTGTGTCTCTATACTGCTGGGAGGCTGTGTGTCTCTATACTGCTGGGAGGCTGTGTGTCTATACTGCTGGGAGGCTGTGTGTCTCTATACCGCTGGGGAGGCTGTGTGTCTCTACCGCTGGGAGGCTGTGTGTCTCTACTGCTGGGAGGCTGTGTGTCTCTACTGCTGGGAGGCTGTGTGTCTCTACCGCTGGGAGGCTGTGTGTCTCTACTGCTGGGAGGCTGTGTGTCTCTACTGCTGGGAGGCTGTGTGTCTCTACTGCTGGGAGGCTGTGTCTCTACCGCTGGGAGGCTGTGTGTCTCTATACCGCTGGGAGGCTGTGTGTCTCTACCGCTGGGAGGCTGTGTGTCTCTACTGCTGGGAGGCTGTGTGTCTCTACTGCTGGGAGGCTGTGTGTCTCTACCGCTGGGAGGCTGTGTGTCTCTACTGCTGGGAGGCTGTGTGTCTCTACTGCTGGGAGGCTGTGTGTCTCTACTGCTGGGAGGCTGTGTGTCTCTACTGCTGGGAGGCTGTGTGTCTCTATACTGCTTGGAGGCTGTGTGTCTCTATACCGCTGGGAGGCTGTGTGTCTCTACTGCTGGGAGGCTGTGTCTCTATACTGCTGGGAGGCTGTGTGTCTCTACTGCTGGGAGGCTGTGTGTCTCTACTGCTGGGAGGCTGTGTGTCTCTACTGCTGGGAGGCTGTGTCTCTACTGCTGGGAGGCTGTGTGTCTCTACCGCTGGGAAGCTGTGTGTCTCTATACTGCTGGGAAGCTGTGTGTCTCTATACTGCTGGGAGGCTGTGTGTCTCTACCGCTGGGAGGCTGTGTGTCTCTACTGCTGGGAGGCTGTGTGTCTCTACCGCTGGGAAGCTGTGTGTCTCTATACTGCTGGGAAGCTGTGTGTCTCTATACTGCTGGGAGGCTGTGTGTCTCTACTGCTGGGAGGCTGTGTGTCTCTACCGCTGGGAGGCTGTGTGTCTCTATACTGCTGGGAGGCTGTGTGTCTCTACTGCTGGGAGGCTGTGTGTCTCTACCGCTGGGAAGCTGTGTGTCTCTATACTGCTGGGAAGCTGTGTGTCTCTATACTGCTGGGAGGCTGTGTGTCTCTATACTGCTGGGAAGCTGTGTGTCTCTATACTGCTGGGAGGCTGTGTGTCTCTACCGCTGGGAAGCTGTGTGTCTCTATACTGCTGGGAAGCTGTGTGTCTCTATACTGCTGGGAGGCTGTGTGTCTCTATACCGCTGGGAGGCTGTGTGTCTCTACTGCTGGGAGGCTGTGTGTCTCTATACCGCTGGGAGGCTGTGTGTCTCTATACCGCTGGGAGGCTGTGTGTCTCTACCGCTGGGAGGCTGTGTGTCTCTATACTGCTGGGAGGCTGTGTGTCTCTATACCGCTGGGAGGCTGTGTGTCTCTACTGCTGGGAGGCTGTGTGTCTCTATACCGCTGGGAGGCTGTGTGTCTCTACTGCTGGGAGGCTGTGTGTCTCTACTGCTGGGAGGCTGTGTGTCTCTATACCGCTGGGAGGCTGTGTGTCTCTACCGCTGGGAGGCTGTGTATCTCTACCGCTGGGAGGCTGTGTGTCTCTACTGCTGGGAGGCGAAAAATTGTTAAAGAAGGAAAAACATCTGTCGTGTTCGTTGGTTACGTGTGTTTTTTTGTACTTAACTCTGATGCTTAGCAACGCTTGTCTCTTATGTAATACCCAGGAGCCTCCTCCCTCTCTCGATCTTCATGTTCGCTCACACCTTTAGATGCATCAACACACATTAAAGAGAAATAATCTGTGAAAAACACATGACTTGACATATATTAACTGCATAATAAGCTAATCAAATCTTTGTTTCTCTCCTGGTTTCTCTTCCATGCTCTCCGGCTGCCTTGTGATGTCATCTCAAATAGGTAAGAGAAGTGTTGTCTCCTTATTGTACTGTAGTATCTGCTGTCTCCTTATTGTACTGTAGTATCTATTGTCTCCTTGTCTTCTTATTGTACTGTAGTATCTATTGTCTCCTTATTGTACTGTAGTATCTATTGTCTCCTTATTGTACTGTAGTACCTGTTGTCTCCTTATTGTACTGTAGTATCTATTGTCTCCTTATTGTACTGTAGTATCTATTGTCTCCTTATTGTACTGTAGTATCTGTTGTCTCCTTATTGTACTGTAGTATCTGTTGTCTCCTTATTGTACTGTAGTATCTGTTGTCTCCTTATTGTACTGTAGTATCTGCTGTCTCCTTATTGTACTGTAGTATCTGTTGTCTCCTTATTGTACTGTAGTATCTATTGTCTCCTTATTGTACTGTAGTATCTGTTGTCTCCTTATTGTACTGTAGTATCTGTTGTCTCCTTATTGTACTGTAGTATCTGTTGTCTCCTTATTGTACTGTAGTATCTGCTGTCTCCTTATTGTACTGTAGTATCTGTTGTCTCCTTATTGTACTGTAGTATCTGTTGTCTCCTTATTGTACTGTAGTATCTGTTGTCTCCTTATTGTACTGTAGTATCTGCTGTCTCCTTATTGTACTGTAGTACTTGTTGTCTTCTTATTGTACTGTAGTATCTGTTGTCTCCTTCTTATTGTACTGTAGTATCTGTTGTCTCCTTATTGTACTGTAGTATCTGTTGTCTCCTTATTGTACTGTAGTATCTGTTGTCTCCTTATTGTACTGTAGTACCTGCTGTCTCCTTATTGTACTGTAGTACCTGTTGTCTCCTTATTGTACTGTAGTATCTGTTGTCTCCTTATTGTACTGTAGTATCTGCTGTCTCCTTATTGTACTGTAGTATCTGTTGTCTCCTTATTGTACTGTAGTATCTGTTGTCTCCTTATTGTACTGTAGTATCTGCTGTCTCCTTATTGTACTGTAGTACTTGTTGTCTTCTTATTGTACTGTAGTATCTGTTGTCTCCTTATTGTACTGTAGTATCTATTGTCTCCTTCTTATTGTACTGTAGTACCTGTTGTCTCCTTATTGTACTGTAGTACCTGTTGTCTCCTTATTGTACTGTAGTACCTGTTGTCTCCTTATTGTACTGTAGTATCTATTGTCTCCTTATTGTACTGTAGTATCTGCTGTCTCCTTATTGTACTGTAGTATCTGTTGTCTCCTTATTGTACTGTAGTATCTGTTGTCTCCTTATTGTACTGTAGTATCTGCTGTCTCCTTATTGTACTGTAGTACTTGTTGTCTTCTTATTGTACTGTAGTATCTGTTGTCTCCTTATTGTACTGTAGTATCTATTGTCTCCTTCTTATTGTACTGTAGTACCTGTTGTCTCCTTATTGTACTGTAGTACCTGTTGTCTCCTTATTGTACTGTAGTACCTGTTGTCTCCTTATTGTACTGTAGTACCTGTTGTCTCCTTATTGTACTGTAGTACCTGTTGTCTCCTTATTGTACTGTAGTATCTGTTGTCTCCTTATTGTACTGTAGTATCTGTTTAGTGGGAGGTTACACTCCTCTTAATACTAATTGGAGGGCTGTATACACTTTCTGTCATCATTCTCTAGCAGTGCCCCCCCTCCCCATACAGGATGTTATGAATTATGAATATTCATGTTTGAGACTAATTAATGTCGGGGTCCTCCAACCATGGCTTACAGGCTTTTAGGGGGATTCACCAGTATTGCCATATTGGTGTGCTCTGATGTATACAGTATGGTCCTATTCTCATAGTTGGACTGTCTGTGTTTGTATTGGTCGATGGGTTGAACTACAATGTCCAATTGTAGTCAGTCAACAGCGTGAATGAGGGATGTATTAGAATGACAGCCCCGCTGTGCATTTACACCTTACTGCGGCAGGTTCTAGTCACTTCTTTGTCAACATTTTGTTATTGACAGCCTTGTTCTGTTCACTGCTCTCTACCTATATAGTCATCTAAATACACCCAATTCAAGTTGTTAAGTTCCAAAGAATACAATATCAACATTTCTGACACCATTCAAACCAATGAGGGTTCAGAACTTTAGAGTCAATTATCTTTAGAGTCGATTATCTTTAGAGTCGATTATCTTTAGAGTTGATTATCTTTAGAGTCAATTATCTTCAGAGTCAATTATCTTTAGAGTCTATTATCTCAGAATCCCTTTGTGTACATATAACCTAGATTCCTAGATTGACTATTTTACATTTGACATTTTAGTCATTTAGCAGATGCTCTTAACCAGAGCGACGTACAGTTAGAGCATTCATCTTAAGGTAGCTAGGTGGGACAACCACATCATTCATCTTAAGGTAGCTAGGTGGGACAACCACATCATTCATCTTAAGGTAGCTAGGTGGGACAACCACATCATTCATCTTAAGGTAGCTAGGTGGGACAACCACATATCGCAGGTATAGAAAGTACATTTTTCCTCAATAAATTAGGAGGGGGTGAGTGGTGGTTCAGGTTTTGAATCCTGAATCCTGTATTAACCATAACTAGCAACAAGCCATACTGTTCACCTCTTTCTCACACAGAAACAAACAGGCAACACTGTAGAATGAGGCCTGGATTCGAATGAGGTCATCTACATCATTTTTAATGAGCCCTGTCAAATTCCTGGGAGAAATGGGTTAAGGACCCACTCCTTAGACCTGATTTACTGCAGACCAGTGGCTGCCACACCACAGTCACACCACATGGGCTGGGCTTTTAAATCAGCTGTCTGTCCCTGTCGGTCGGTCTGTTTCATTAGCATGCTGTGGAGCCATCATTCAGGGGCCTCTATTCTGTGTGCTGGTCAGGGACCCTGTATGGCCCCCATCCTCTCTCTGCCTCCTCTACATCTCTTCCACTTCTCCTCCTCTCTTCCTCCTCTCCACTCTTCTTCTCCTCCTATCCTATCCTCTTCTCTCCTCTCTTCTCCTCTCCTCTCCCTCTCCTCTCCTCTCCTCTCCTCTCCTCTCCCTCTCCTCTCCCTCTCCTCTCCTCTCCTCTCCTCTCCTCTCCTCTCCCTCTCCTCTCCTCCCCTCTCCTCCTCTCCTCTCCTCTCCTCTCCTCCCCTCCCTCTCTCCCTCTCCCTCTCCTCTCCTCTCTCTCCTCTCCCTCCTCTCCCTCCCCCTCTCCTCTCCTCTCCTCCCCCTCCTCCCTCTCCCTCCCCTCTCCTCTTCTCTCTCCTCTCCCTCTCCTCTCCTCTCCTCTCCCTCTCCTCTCCTCTCCTCTTCTCTTCCTCTCCTCTCCTCTCCTCTCCTCTTCCTCTCCTCTCCTCTCCTCCCCCTCTCATCTCCTCTCCTCCCCCTCTCCTCCCTCTCCTCTTCTCTTCCTCTCCTCTCCTCTCCTATCCTCTCCTCTCCTCTTCTCCTCCTCCCTCTCCTCTCCTCTTCCTCTCCTCTCCTCTCCTCTCCTCTCCTCTCCTCTCCTCTCCTCTTCTCTTCCTCTTCTCTTCCTCTTCTCTTCCTCTCCTCTCCTCTCCTCTCCTATCCTCTTCTCTTCCTCTTCTCTTCCTCTTCTCTTCCTCTCCTCTCCTCTCCTCTCCTCTCCTCTCCTCTTCCTCTTCTCTTCCTCTCCTCTTCCTCTCCTCTTCCTCTTCTCTTCCTCTCCTCTCCTCTCCCTCCTCTCCTCTCCTCTCCTCTCCTCTCCTCTCCTCTCCTCTCCTCTCCTCTCCTCTCCTCTCCTCTCCTCTCCTCTCCTCTCCTCTCCTCCACCAGTCCAGCCCGACTTGATCAGCATCCCATCATCCTGTTAATCAAATTACTTATGAACCAAAATTGACAGTTTTCATTAATTATAAAGGATTATTCTAATTGCAATTCAAATTTATTCATTTAGGACAGACGGCATTCAGTAATATTTCAGGGAATTTGCATATTAAATGGAGAGGTCGGCCATTAAGTATGGTAATGTATGCATATTTCCTTATTTTTAACTTGTGGGCCATATGCGGCAGCAGCGCTTGGGCAGGTGAAGAATCTCAAATGCGTTTAATTTGTTTGACAAACACGGCGGGGCCACAACATGTCCTTTGGCACCAGTCGCCTCTCCCTCTTCTCCTGTCCTCTCCATCCTCTCCCTCCTCTCCCTCCTCCCGCTTTGGTCCTCTCCTCTCCCTCCTCTCCCCTTATCTCCTCTCCTCTCCCTCTCCTCTCCTCTCCTCTCCTCTCCCTCTCCTCTCCTCTCCTCTCCCTCTCCCTCTCCTCTCCTCTCCTCTCCCCCTCTCCCTCCTCTCTCTCCTCTCCCTCCTCCCTCTCTTGTCCTCTCCTCTCTTCTTCTCTCCTTCCTCTCCCTTATCTCCTCTCCTCTCCCTCCTCTCCCCTGCTCTCCCTCCTCTCCCTCATCTTCCTCCTCTCCCTCATCTCCCTCCTCTCCCTCATCTCCCTCCTGATCACTGGCACACACACAACTGGCTGACACAGGGACAGACCAGGGGGGGGGGCTAGGGATAGAGAAGTAGGAGTTGGGGCACAACAGAGAGCTGTGCATGGGGCTTTTTCTCTCTTTGTTTCTCTTTGCCTCACATTTCATTTCAAAGGCACCAGCGCTGTTCGTTTGGGACCTTTGTCTTACAATTGTATGTTTGTTTTATACGAAGAGTCGTGATCAAGTCATTAGCCAACAGGGCTGTGGTGAAAGTTTCAGTTTGAAATCCCTTAAACCGCCTGTTGTGTTGGCACATTCTCAAGGTCGTGTCTGGCAGAGGGAGCAGAGGGCCGAGAACCAAGAGAATAGAACACACAGCTCCCGTTAAGCCCTGACTCCCATGAGCTCATCTGGTGGAACGCAGTGCCTCTTTAAGACGCTCCATGGAGGCTTACTCTAATTATTGTTTATTTCAATGTTAATGAGGCGATCAGCCTTGGCTGTCTGTTGTATACATTTAGGAATATAGAATATTCACCATTATAGTCCCACCAAAATTGCTGTCTGTCTCTGCCTTGCTGCTGATTTGTAGTGGGCGCAGTGCCGCCAGCCGTGATGAGGGGTCCTTTCCTGTTAGCTTTAATGATGTCTAAATGCAGTCCATAGCCCTGCATGAGTGATGACACAGGCCCTACCTGAGCCGTCCCTGGCGTTCGCTGGTGACAGGTCTATATTTCACGGCAGAGGCAGACGGAGGAGGGCTTTCCTGGCCGGCATGGGAAGTGGTGGTGGGTGCAAGGGAGGGTTGAAGGTGCAGTGGAGGCAGTTGGGGGTGCAGTGTAGGTGGTTGGGGTGCAGTGGAGGGGTTGGGGTGCAGAGGAGGAGGTTGGGTGCTGGCATGGGGAGAGGTTTGAGGGTGCAGTGGACGGGGTTGGTGGTGCAGTGAAGGGGTTGGGTGCTGGCATGGGGAGAGGTTTGAGGGTGCAGTGGAGGGTTGGGGGTGCAGTGAAGGGGTTGGGTGCTGGCATGGGAGGGGGTTGAGGTGCAGTGGAGGGGGGTTGGGAGTGCGGGCATGGGGAGGGGTTGGGGTGCAGTGGAGGCAGTTGGGGGTGCAGTGGAGGTGGTTGGGGGTGCAGTGGAGGGGTTGAGTGTGTGCAGTGGAGGAGGTTGGGTGCTGGCATGGGGAGGGGTTGAGGGTGCAGTGGAGGGGTTGAGGGTGCAGAGGAGGCGGTTGGGGGTGCAGTGGAGGGGGTTTGGGTGCAAACCCCCACGCCTCCAACACAGCTTATCCCCAGTAGGATGTAATCATCACTGCAAATTGCCGCAGCCAGAGAGAAATAAGAACTCCATCTGGGGGTTCCCCCTTTAGAAGGCTCCATCTGTGGGTTCCCCCTTTAGAAGGCTCCATCTGTGGGTTCCCCCTTTAGAGGGCTCCATCTGGGGGTTCCCCTTTAGAGGGCTCCATCTGGGGGTTCCCCCTTTAGAGGGCTCCATCTGGGGGTTCCCCCTTTAGAGGGCTCCATCTGGGGGTTCCCCCTTTAGAAGGCTCCATCTGTGGGTTCCCCCTTTAGAGGGCTCCATCTGGGGTTCCCCTTAGAGGGCTCCAGAGGGCTCCATCTGGGGTTCCCCCTTTAGAGGGGCTCCATCTGGGGGTTCCCCCTTTAGAGGGGGCTCCATCTGTGGGTTCCCCCTTTAGAAGGCTCCATCTGGGGTTCCCCCTTTAGAAGGCTCCATCTGGGGTTCCCCCTTTAGAAGGCTCCATCTGGGGTTCCCCCTTTAGAAGGCTCCATCTGGGGTTCCCCCTTTAGAGATCCAAGGCTCCATCTGGGGTTCCCCCTTTAGAGGGCTCCATCTGTGGGTTCCCCCTTTAGAAGGCTCCATCTGGGGTTCCCCCTTTAGAAGGCTCCATCTGTGGGTTCCCCCTTTAGAGGGCTCCATCTGGGGTTCCCCCTTTAGAAGGCTCCATCTGGGGTTCCCCCCCCTTTAGAGGGCTCCATCTGTGGGTTCCCCCTTTAGAGGGCTCCATCTGGGGTTCCCCCTTTAGAGGGCTCCATCTGTGGGTTCCCCCTTTAGAAGGCTCCATCTGGGGTTCCCCCTTTAGAGGCTCCATCTGGGGTTCCCCCTTTAGAGATCCATCTGGGGGTTCCCCCTTTAGAGGGCTCCATCTGGGGTTCCCCCTTTAGAGGGCTCCATCTGGGGTTCCCCCTTTAGAGAGGCTCCATCTGGGGGTTCCCCCTTTAGAGGGCTCCATCTGGGGTTCCCCCTTTCCAGAGGCTCCATCTGGGGGTTCCCCCTTTAGAAGCTCCATCTGGGGTTCCCCTTTAGGCTCCATCTGGGGTTCCCCCTTTAGAAGGCTCCATCTGGGGTTCCCCCTTTAGAGGGCTCCATCTGGGGGTTCCCCTTTAGAGGGCTCCATCTGGGGGGTTCCCCTTTGGGGGGGGGTTCCCCTTTAGAGGGCTCCATCTGGGGTTCCCCCTTTAGAGGGCTCCATCTGGGGGTTCCCCTTTAGGGAGCTCCATCTGGGGGTTCCCCCTCCATCTGGGGTTCCCCCTTTAGAGGCTCCATCTGGGGTTCCCCCTTAGAGGGCTCCATCTGGGGGTTCCTCCTTTAGAGGGCTCCATCTGGGGGTTCCCCCTTTAGAGGGCTCCATCTGGGGGTTCCCCCTTTAGAGGGCTCCATCTGGGGGTTCCTCCTTTAGAGGGCTCCATCTGGGGTTCCTCCTTTAGAGGGCTCCATCTGCGGGTTCCCCCTTTAGGGCTCCATCTGGGGTTCCCCCTTTAGAGGGCTCCATCTGGGGTTCCTCCTTTAGGGCTCCATCTGGGGTTCCCCCTTTAGAGGGGCTCCATCTGGGGGTTCCTCCTTTAGAGGGCTCCATCTGGGGGTTCCTCCTTTAGAGGGCTCCATCTGGGGGTTCCCCCTTTAGAGGGCTCCATCTGGGGGTTCCCCCTTTAGAGGGCTCCATCTGGGGGTTCCCCCTTTAGAGGGCTCCATCTGGGGGTTCCTCCTTTAGAGGGCTGCATCTGGGGTTCCCCCTTTAGAGGGCTGCATCTGGGGTTCCCCCTTTAGAGAGCTCCATCTTTGGGTTCCTCCTTTAGAGGGCTGCATCTGGGGGTTCCTCCTTTAGAGGGCTGCATCTAGGGCCCCAGCTCAGTACGTGAACGTTAGTGGGCCTGAACAGTCTGAGATGACACAGTCAGAGTAAGGGGTCCGGGGCCCGGGGCTTGGCTGTAAAGCCTTGTCTAGCTACACAGAGAGTAGAGGACAGCAGGGTGGGGCAGTGTTGAGGGCAGAGTCCATTTGTTCTGAGAAATATTTAAAGACAGTATGAATTTACAGGACTACGATTAGGCAGAGAGCGTGCATGGATGAATTTTTCATGGCAACGGAGATGTTGTGACTAAATAAAATATTGGACTTTAAATAGACATGAGGCGATATCGAGTGGCTTCGCCTCAGCCACTCTGCTCCTTCTCCTCCTGCTGCAGCTGCTCAGGGGCTGAGCTACCCTGCACACATTGGTAAATACAGACAAGCACACCTGTCCCCCAATACTAACCAATGTAATACTACTTGTTTAACAGATCTGATATCTTTACATTTCTGAGCTAAACTTGATCCAGTGGATCTGTCAGGATTCGTGACTCCTGACTGCCCAGTTCCAGATGTATCCATGTTACTCAGTCCCTTTCCCAGTTCCAGATGTATCCATGTTACTCAGTCCCTTTCCCAGTTCCAGATGTATCCATGTTACTCAGTCCCTTTCCCAGTTCCAGATGTATCCATGTTACTCAGTCCCTTTCCCAGTTCCAGATGTATCCATGTTACTCAGTCCCTTTCCCAGTTCCAGATGTATCTATGTTACTCAGTCCCTTTCCCAGTTCCAGATGTATCCATGTTACTCAGTCCCTTTCCCAGTTCCAGATGTATCCATGTTACTCAGTCCCTTTCCCAGTTCCAGATGTATCTATGTTACCCAGTTCCTTCCCAGTCTTTCCAGTCCCCTCGGGCCACTCATCAAAATTGTCCCCCATCGTCTCCCCCCATCGTCTCCCCCACATCGTCCCCACATTCCGCCCCGTCAGTCTGCCAGACTGGGAGCCTGCACAGTCTGTCCTGGGTGTTATTTGTGTGTTAAGGGCCATAAATCTCCTTAAGAAGCCCGGGGGCGAGAAAGGGAAGGGGTCACCACGGAAACAAGCCAGGTCTGTCCAGGCTGAGGTGTCAGTGATGCATGACTGCACATCAACTTACCTCTCCTCACCCCCATCCCCAGAACCTCAGTCCTGGA
>NW_027004324.1:43457-45957 GCF_036934945.1 Oncorhynchus masou masou
CCCTCCTCATGGGGGTTCAACCAGGGGTTCAACCTCCTCCTCATGGGGGTTCAACCAGACCTCCTCATGGGGGTTCAACCAGACCTCCTCATGGGGGTTCAACCAGACCTCCTCATGGGGGTTCAACCAGACCTCCTCATGGGGGTTCAACCAGCCCTCCTCATGGGGGTTCAACCAGCCCTCCTCATGGGGGTTCAACCAGCCCTCCTCATGGGGGTTCATGGGGGTTCACCAGCCCTCCTCATGGGGGTTCAACCAGACCTCCTCATGGGGGTTCAACCAGCCCCTCCTCATGGGGGTTCAACCAGCCCTCCTCATGGGGTTCAACCAGACCAGTCCTCAATGAAGGTTCAGCCACCCTCCTCATGGGGGTTCAACCAGCCCTCCTCATGGGGGTTCAACCAGCCCTCCTCTTTCATAATTGATAGGGGTTCCAGTGCTGGGGGTCAACCGTTAGGGCCCTCCTCATGGGGTCAAACATGGGGGTTCAGAGTGGCTGGGTGTTCACCGTGGGGGGAGAACCTCCTCAGGGCTTCAGGGGTCCTCATGGGGTTCAACCATCAGAGACAGACCACCCTCCCAGACCAGTACCAATGAAGACTCAGCCACTCATGTAAGAATGTCACACACAGACACACACCCACGGCGATGCTTTCATAATTGATAGGCCAGTGCTGTCACACATCGTTAGGGCCCTCCAATTAAACAAGGCAATTATTAGAGTGGCTGGGTGACCGTGGGGGGAGAAGAGGGCTTGGGGGGTGGGGTTGTAACATCAGAGACAGACCACTCTCTTTTCTCCTCTCTCCACGTCTCATGTAAGAGTCACAACGGCACGGCCGACCTTCTACACCGCTGACAGGATCATACAAAGAGCTGACCTGACACCAGATACTGTACTGAGAGAGGAGAGGATGGGGAGAGGGAGAAGAGAAAAGACAAGAGAGTTGTGGGGGGAACTAGAGAGAGAGAGAGGTGTGGGGGGAACTGGAGAGAGGTGTGGGGGAACTGAGAGAGAGAGAGGTGTGGGGGGAACTAGAGAGAGAGAGAGAGAGAGAGAGAGAGAGAGAGAGAGAGAGAGACAGAGAGAGAGAGAGAGAGAAAGAGAGAGAGAGAGAGAGAGAAAGAGAGAGAGAGAGAAGAGAGAGAGAGAGAGAGAGAGAGAGAGAGAGAGAGGGTGGAGAGAGAGAGAAGAGAGAGAGAGAGAGAGAACTGAGAGAGAGAGAGAGAGAGAGAGAGGTGGGGGGGGAGAAGAGAGAGAGAGAGAGGTGAAAGGGGGGAACTGGAGAGAGAGAGAGTGTGTGGGGGGAACTGGAGAGAGAGAGAGAGGGGTGGGGGGAACTGGAGAGAGAGAGAGAAAGAGGTGGGGGAAACTGGAGAGAGAGCGAGAGAGAGGTGTGGGGAAAACTGGAGAGAGAGAGAGAGAGAGAGAGAGAGAGAGAACTGGAGAGAGAGAGAGGTGTGGGGGAAACTGGAGAGAGCGAGAGAAAAAGAGGTGTTGGGAGAACTAGAGGTGGGGGGAACTAGAGAGAGAGAGAGACTGAGAGAGAGAGAGAGAGAGAGAGAGAGAGAGAGAGGAGTGGGGGGAACTGGAGAGCGAGAGAGGTGTGGGTGGAACTGGAGAGAGAGAGAGGTGTGGGGGCAACTGGAGAGAGAGAGAGAAAGAGGTGGGGGAAACTGGAGAGAGAGCGAGAGAAAGAGAGGTGTGGGGAGAACTAGAGGGACAGAGGGAGAGAGGTGTGGGGGAAACTAGAGAGAGAGAGAGAGAGAGAGAGGTGGAGAGCGAGAGGGAACTGGAGAGAGAGAGGTGTGGGGAGAACTAGAGAGACAGAGAGAGGTGTGGGGGGAACTAGAGAGAGAGACAGGGGGAGGTGTGGGGAGAACTAGAGGGACAGAGAGAGAGGTGTGGGGGTAACTAGAGAGAGAGAGAGAGAGAGAGAGGTGTGGGGAGAACTAGAGAGAGAGACAGAGAGAGTGTGGGGGGAACTAGAGAGAGAGACAGAGAACTAGAGAGAGAGACAGAGAGGTGGGGGGGAACTAGAGAGAGAGACAGAGAGAGGTGTGGGGGGAACTAGAGAGAGAGACAGAGAGAGGTGTGGGGGGAACTAGAGAGAGAGACAGAGGAAGAGAGGTGTGGGGGGAACTAGAGAGAGAGACAGAGAGAGTTGTGTGGGGGGGAACTAGAGAGAGAGGCAGAGAGAGGTGTGGGGGGGAACTAGAGAGAGAGACAGAGAGAGGTGTGGGTGGAACTAGAGAGAGAGACAGAGAGAGGTGTGGGGGGAACTAGAGAGATAGACTGATAGAGGTGTGGGGGGAACTAGAGAGATAGACTGATAGAGGTGTGGGGGTGAACTAGAGAGAGAGAGAGGAGAGGTGGGGGGAACTAGAGAGAGAGACAGAGGAAGAGAACTAGAGAGAGAGACAGAGGAAGAGAGGTGTGGGGGGAACTAGAGAGAGAGACAGAGGAAGAGAGGTGTGGGGGAACTAGAGAGAGACAGAG
>NW_027004324.1:55957-58457 GCF_036934945.1 Oncorhynchus masou masou
TAGATATATATATAAATAGATAGATAGATATATATATAAATAGATAGATAGATAAATAGATAGATATATATAAATATATATATATATAAATAGATAGATAAATAGATAGATATATATATATATAGATAGATAAATAGATAGATATATAGATATATATATAAATAGATAGATAAATAGATAGATATATATAAATATATATATATATAAATAGATAGATAAATAGATATATAGATATATATATAAATAGATAGATATATAGATATATATATAAATAGATAGATAAATAAATAGATATATAGATATATATAAAAATAGATACGTATATATTCTGAAAGTATTCAGAACCTTTTCCACATATTATTACGTTACAGCTTTATTCTTTTTTACTTCATTAATCTACACACAAAACCCCACAATGAAAATAGATAAAACATATTTAGATAGAAATGTTTGATAAATGTAAATAGATAGAAATATATAAAATAGAAATAGCTTATTTAGAGTTGATGTAGATATATATATAAATAGATAGAAGTTATAGATACACCTATAAATAGATAGATAGATAGATTTAAAAATAGAGTCTTTATAATTATTGACATATAAAAATAGATACATTAATCCAATAAAGATGCCCTTTTTAGGTCAGTTAATCTACACACTTTAAAAAGCAAAAACACATTTTAAGAATGTGAAATGTCAGAAAATAATAGTAGAGTTGATGAATTATTTATTTCAGCTTTTATTTATTTCATCACATTCCCAGTTGGTCAGAAGTTTACATACACTCAATTAGTATTTGGTAGCATTGCCTTTAAAATGGTTTAACTTGGGTCAAATGTTTCAGGAGCGAGAGAGCGGGAGAGGTAGCCTTCCACAAGCTTCGACCAATAATTTGGATGAATTTTGGCCCATTCCTCCTGACAGAGCTGGTGTAACTGAGTCAGGTTTGTAGGCCTCCTTGCTGGCACACGCTTTTTCCATTCTGCCCACAAATTTTCTATAAGATTGAGGTCAGGGCTTTATGATGGCCACTCCAATACTTTGACTTTGTTGTCCTTAAGCCATTTTGCCACAATTTTTGGAAGTATGCTTGGGGTCATTGCCCATTTGGAAGACCAATTTGCGAGAGATGTTGAGATGTTGCTTATATATCCACATAATTTGATTTCCTCATGATGCCATCTATTTTGTGAAGTGCACCAGTCCCTCCTGGAGCAAAGCACCCCCACAACATGATGCTGACACCACACAACATGATGCTGACACAACACAGCATGATGCTGACACCACACAACATGATGCTGACATTGATTTGCAGTTTTCGCACCAAAGTATGTTTATCTCTAGGAGACAGAACGTGTCTCCTTTCTGAGCGGTATGACGGCTGCATGGTCCCATGGTGTTTATACTTGTGTAATATTGTTTGTACAGATGAACGTGGTACCTTCAGATGTTTGGAAATTGCTCCCAAGGATGAACCAGACTTGTGGAGGTCTACAATTTTCTTTCTGAGGTCTTGGCTAATTTCTTTTGATTTTCCCATGATGTCAAGCAAAGAGGCACTGAGTTTGAAGGTAGACATTGAAATACATCCACAGGTACACCTCCAATTAACTCAAATTATGCCAATTAGGCCATGAAATAATTTTGTAGAATTTTCCAAGCTGTTTAAAGGCACAGTCAACATAGTGTATGTAAACTTCTGACCCACTAGAATTGTGATATGTTGAATTATAAGTGAATTAATCTGTCTGTAAACAATTCTTGGAAAAATGACTTGTGTCATGCAGAAAGTAGATGTCCAAACCGACTTGCCAGAACTATAATTTGTTAACAAGAAATTTGTGGAGTGGTTGAAAAACAATTTTTAATGACTCCAGCCTAAGTGTATGTAAACTTCTGACTTCAACTGTACATAAGTATTCAGACCCTTTGCTCTGAGACTCTAAATTGAGCTCAGCTGCATCCTGTTTCCATTGATCATCCTTAAGATGTTTCTACAACTGGATTGGAGTCCACCTGCGATACATTCAATTGATTGGACATCAACTGGACATCACTCTGGGCTCCTGAGTGGCGCAGCGGTCTAAGTGCATCTCAGTGGTGGAGGTGAGAGGTAGAGGGAGAGGTGTAACTACAGTCCCTATAATCCAGGCTGTATCACATCCGGCCGTGATTAGGAGTCCCAAAGGGCGGCACACAATTAGCCCAGCGTCGTCCAGCTTTGGCCGGGGTTAACCCACTGTTCCCCAGTAGGCTGTCGTTCACTGCAGCCGAGGTGAGTAAAACATTTAAACGTGTTAACCCTCGCAGGGCTGCAGGTCCAGACAGCATCCATAGCCGCACAATCATACCATGCGCAGACCAGCTGGCTGGTGTGTTTACGGACATATTCAATCAATCCCTATCCCAGTCTACTGTTCCCACATGCTTCAAGAGGGCCACCATTGTTCCTGTTCCCAAGAAAGCTAAGGTAACTGAGCTAAACGACTACCGC
>NW_027004324.1:60957-70957 GCF_036934945.1 Oncorhynchus masou masou
TCCCTCTCTCCTCCCCCTCTGCCATCTCTCTCTCCCTCTCCTCTCTCTCCTCCCTCTCTCCTCTCTCTCCTCCCCCTCTGCCCTCTCTCCTCTTCCCTCTCCTCCTCTCTAGTCCCTCTCTCTCTCCTTCTCCTCCCTCTCATCCCCCCTCTGCCCTATCTCTCCCCCTCTGCCCTCTCTCCTCCCTCTCCCTCTCTCCTCCCTCTCTCCTCTCTCTCCTCCCCCTCTGCCCTCTATGTCCCTCTCTCCTCTCTATAGTCCCTCTCTCTCCTTCGCCTCCCTCTCCTCCCCATCTGCCCTCTTTCTCTCCTCCCTCTCCTCCCCCTCTGCCCTCTCTCTCTCCTCCCTCTCTCCTCTCTCTCCTCTCTCTCCTCCCCCTCTGCCCTCTCTCTCCTCCCCCTCTCCTCTCTCTCTCCTCCCTCTCTCCTCCCCCTCTCCTCCCCTCTGCCATCTCTCTCTCTCTCCTCCCTCTCTCTCCTCCCTCTCTCCCTCTCTCCTCCCCTCTCTTGGAGTTGAACCTCTCTCAGACAGTAGTCCCTCAGAGAAGTTACTATAAGAACCCTCTTACTCTGGATTCTCCTCCCTCTCCTGGTGATCCCCAGAGAGAGAGAGGTCTCTCTCCCAGACACTCTGACCACCCTCTGACCCTCTCCCTCGACTCTCCCCTCTCCTCTGACAACTCCTCCCTCACTCCAGACTCTCTCAACTCCCCCTCTGCCCTCTACCATGTCACTCTCTCCTCTCTATAGTCCCTCTCTCTCCAGACACTATGACCTCCCTCTCCTCCCCTATCTGCCCCCTACACTCCTCCACTCTCCTCCCCCTCACTACCCACTCTGACAACTGACCACCCTACACTACCAGACACTCTCAACTCCTCCTCTCCTCCCCACTCTGCCCCCTCACTCCAGACACTCCTGACCACCCTACACTCCAGACACTCTCAACTGACCACCCTCACTACCAGACCCTCTGCCATCTGACCTCCCTACTCTCCAGACACTCTGACTCCTCCCTACACTCCAGACATCTCTCTGACCACCCTACACTGCCAGACACTATGACAACTGACCACCCTACACTACCAGACACTATGACATCTGACCACCCTACACTACCAGACCTCTGACCTCCACCCTACACTACCAGACACTATGACAACTGACCACCCTACACTACCAGACACTATGACAACTGACCACCCTACACTACCCACTGACAACTGACCACCCTACACTACCAGACACTATGACAACTGACCACTCTCACTACCAGACACTCTCAACTGACCACCCTCACTACCAGACACTATGACAACTGACTCTCCTCCCACTCACTATGACCTGACCACTACACTACCAGACACTATGACAACCCCCCTACACTACCAGACACTATGACTCTCATCCCTCTCTCCTTCACCCCACCCTCACTCCAGACACTATGACAACTGACCACCCTACACTACCAGACACTATGACAACTGACCACTCTACACTACCAGACACTATGACAACTTCCACCCCTACACTACTCAGACACTTCCAACTGACCACCCTCTGCCCTATCACCCTCTCTACCAGACACTATGACAACTGACCACCCTACACTCCCTATGACAACTCCACCCTCACTACCAGACACTATGACAGACTGACCACCCTACACTACCAGACACTATGACAACTGACCACCCTACACTACCAGACACTATGACAACTGAACCCACTTTTACACTGACAACTGAGTAGTGTACATTACTGGTGAGACAATGCTGACCACCCTACACTACCAGACACTATGACAACTGACCACCCTACACTACCAGACACTATGACAACTGACCACCCTACACTACCAGACACTATGACAACTGACCACCCTACACTACCAGACACTAACTGACCACCCTACATGACAACTGACCACCCTACACTACCAGTCATGACATACACTAGCAGACAACTGACCAGACCACTACACTACCAGACACTATGACAACTGACCACCCTACACTACCAGACACTATGACAACTGACCACCCTACACTACCAGACACTATGACAACTGACCACCCTACACTACCAGACACTATGACAACTGACCACCCTACACTACCAGACACTATGACAACTGACCACCCTACACTACCAGACACTATGACAACTGACCACCCTACACTACCAGACACTATGACAACTGACCACCCTACACTACCAGACACTATGACAACTGACCACCCTACACTACCAGACACTATGACAACTGACCACCCTACACTACCAGACACTATGACAACTGACCACCCTACACTACCAGACACTATGACAACTGACCACCCTACACTACCAGACACTATGACAACTGACCACCCTACACTACCAGACACTATGACAACTGACCACCCTACACTACCAGACACTATGACAACTGACCACCCTACACTACCAGACACTATGACAACTGACCACCCTACACTACCAGACACTATGACAACTGACCACCCTACACTACCAGACACTATGACAACTGACCACCCTACACTACCAGACACTATGACAACTGACCACCCTACACTACCAGACACTATGACAACTGACCACCCTACACTACCAGACACTATGACAACTGACCACCCTACACTACCAGACACTATGACAACTGACCACCCTACACTACCAGACACTATGACAACTGACCACCCTACACTACCAGACACTATGACAACTGACCACCCTACACTACCAGACACTATGACAACTGACCACCCTACACTACCAGACACTATGACAACTGACCACCCTACACTACCAGACACTATGACAACTGACCACCCTACACTACCCAGACACTATGACAACTGACCACCCTACACTACCAGACACTATGACTGATCACCCTCTCTCTCTCTCTCTCTCTCTCTCTCTCTCTCTCTCTCTCTGCCTCTCTCTGCCTCTCTCTCTGCCTGTGTCTCTGTCTCTGTCTCTGTCTCTCTCTCTCTCTCTCTCTCTCTCTCTGCCTCTCTCTGCCTCTTTCTCTCTCTCTCTCCCGCTCTCTCTCTCTGCCTCTCTCTGCCTCTGTCTCTCTGTCTCTCTCTCTCTCTCTCTCTGTCTCTCTCTCTCTCTCTCTCTCTCTCTGTCTGTCTGTCTGTCTGTCTGTCTGTCTGTCTGTCTCTTTCTCTCTCTCTCTCTCTCTCTCTCTCTCTCTCTCTCACCTCACTCTCTGCCTCTGTCTCTCTCTATCTCTCTCTCTCTCTCTCTCTCTGCATCTGTCTCTCTGTCTCTCTCTCTCTCTCTCTCTGTGTGTGTGTTTCAGTAGTCTCCCCTCCACTGTGGCTTAATTAGCAGTCAGAGATGAGTAGATAATAGACATAGACATAGAGAAGCTGCTGATATATAGTAGGATCCTGGGAAACACTTCATACCATCCACACCCTCCATCACCTTTCTAGCTAATCACTGCCTTGACATATGGTATCCAGGATCCCTCTACTAGTCTGTGGAGTTAAGCAAAGAACACATTGTAACCCAAATGTACGACTGGGAGAAAAGTTTAATTATAAAAGAGAGTGAGAGAGAGAGAGAGAGAGAGAGAGAGAGAGAAAGAGAGTCAGAGAGAGAGAGAGCAAGAGAGAGACACAGAGAGAGAGAGAGACAGACAGACAGACAGACAGACAGACAGACAGACAGACAGACAGACAGACAGACAGACAGACAGACAGAGAGAGAGGCAGAGAGAGACAGAAAGACAGAGAGACAGAGAGAGACAGAGAGACACAGAGACAGAGAGAGAGAGAGAGAGAGAGAGAGAGAGAGAGAGAGAGAGAGACAGAGAGAGAGAGATACAGAGAGAGAGAGAGAGAGAGAGAGAGAGATAACGATCATTAAAGTTTGTGCTAATCAAACGAAAGCCCTGCAGTTCACATTTGTGAGCCTAATTACGAGAGCAGTAAACGGCCAAATGGAGTAATGTTTTTATAATCTCTTACTTTCATTAAGTCAAGACCTCTGGTGCAAGTAAACATAATATTAACCCATAGCAACAATCCTCATGGCAACAAACCATTAGGAGAGTGATATGAAAGATCACAATTAGTTCACCAGAATATACACTGCTGTATAAACTTCCTAAAGAACATTTACAACTGTGTTTTCTTAACTAAATTAACACTTCCAACATATTTTTTATTCCTTGATTGATTAACTTTATTTACCTATTGCTCACACTCTAAACCATGTGGCCGATCAATGGAAGCAGGTCAATGGAAGCAGGTCAATGGAAGCAGGTCAATGGAAGCAGGTCATTGGAAGCAGATCAATGGAAGCAGGTCAATGGAAGCAGGTCAATGGAAGCAGGTCAATGGAAGCAGTTAAATGGAAGCAGGTCAATGGAAGCAGGTCAATGGAAGCAGATCAATGGAAGCAGGTCAATGGAAGCAGATCAATGGAAGCAGATCAATGGAAGCAGGTCAATTGAAGCAGCTCAATGGAAGCAGTGGTGGAAAAAGTACCCAACTGTCATACTTGAGTAAAAGTAAAGATTCCTTAATAGAAAATGACTCAAGTATAAGTGAAAGTCACCCAGTAAAATACTACTTGAGTAAAAGTCTAAAAGTATTTGGTTTTAAATATACTTAACTATCAAAAGTGCAAGTATAAATCATAGCATATTCCTTATATTAAGCAAACCAGACAACATAATTTTCTTGTTTTTATTTATTTACGGATAGCCAGAGGACCACTAAAAACACTCAGACATCATCTACAAACGAAGCATGTGTTTAGTGAGTCCTCCAGATCAGAGACAGTATGGATGACCAGGGATGTACTCTTGATAAGTGTGTGAATTAGAAAATGTTTTTGTCCTTCACAGCATTTAAAAATGTCATGTGTTCATTTGGGAGTCAGTGAAAATGTACGGAGTAAAAAATACATTATTTTCTTTAGGATTGTAGAGAAGTAAAAGTAATCTATAACGTGAATAGTAATGTACGGGACACCCCAAAAAAAGTTGTACTTAAGTAGTACTTTCAAGTATTTTTACTTAAGTACTTTACATGACTGAATGGACCTCCACTAAATTTACATGTGCTCGATTTGAGACCTTTGCTTACGACACAGTTCATCAACATTACAATCAGTGGCAGCGATGTGTTGTTGAACTGTTCGTATTTCTTCCTCCTGGACGAATGAGAGCGCAGGAATTCCTCCAGGTCTTTTACTATGTTCACTACATTTATCTTGCTGGAAAATGGGCCGGCAAGAGAGTTTCATCTCCCTGAACAAAAGGCGATGCGTCGTGATCCTCATTTATTAAATAAAGTGTGTAATGTCGTCGGGGGAGGAGGGGGTAGGAGGGGGAGGAGGGGAGGATGGGGAGAAGGACAAGGAAGAAGGAGAAGGGAGGAGGGCAGGGGAGGAGGGGGGGCAGAGGATGGGGGGGGAGGGGGGAGGGGGAGGGGGAGGAGGGAGGGGGAGGAGGGGGGGATGGGGAGGAGGGCAAGGGAGAATGAGGGGGAGGGGGCAGGGGAGGAGGGAGGGGAGGGGGAAGGGGTGGAGGAGGGAAGGGGGGAGGAGGGGGAGGGGAGGGGGAGGGGGAAGGGGGAGGAGGGGGAAGGGGAGGGGAGGAGGATGAGGGAAGGGGAGGAGGGGGAGGGGGAAGTGGAGGAGGGAAGGGGAGGAGGGGGAGGAGAAGGGGAGGAGGAGGGAAGGGGATACATTTGTCAACTACTTTATTAAACAGTTATAAAACAGTTTGGCCTGCTGGTTACCGTGGCGCTCCCAGTCCTGGGGGAATCCGGCAGTGCGCTGAGATTCAGATGGAGGGGGGGGTGAGTGTGTATGCCTGTATGTGTCTGTGTGCGTCTGTCTGTCTGTCTGTCTGTCTGTCTGTCTGTCTGTCTGTCTGTCTGTCTGTCTGTGAGTGTGAGTGTGTGTGTGTGTGTGTGTGTGTGTGTGTGTGTGTGTGTGTGTGTGTGTGTGTGTGTGTGTGTGTGTGTGTAACCTGATTCTGCCACTGAGGCAGAGTGGGCAAGTATTACAAACACTTCATAACACCACTCCACTATACACCTACACTATAACACTACACTATACACCTACACTATAACACTACACTATACACCTACACTATACCACTACACTATACACCTACACTATAACACTACACTATACACCTACACTATACCACTACACTATACACCTACACTATACCACTACACTATACACCTACACTATACCACTACACTATACACCTACACTATACCACTACACTATACACCTAAACTATACCACTACACTATACACCTACACTATACCACTACACTATACACCTACACTATACCACTACACTATACACCTACACTATACCACTACACTATACACCTACACTATAACACTACACTATACACCTACACTATACCACTATACTATACACCTACACTATACCACTATACTATACACCTACACTATACCACTACACTATACACCTACACTATAACACTACACTATACACCTACACTATACCACTACACTATACACCTACACTATACCGCTACACTATACACCTACACTATACCGCTACACTATACCACTATACTATACCACTACACTATACCACTATACTATACCACTACACTATACACCTACACTATACACCTACACTATACACCTACACTATACCACTATACTATACACCTACACTATACCACTATACTATACACCTACACTATACCACTATACTATACACCTACACTATACCACTACACTATACACCTACACTATAACACTACACTATACACCTACACTATACCACTACACTATACACCTACACTATACCGCTACACTATACACCTACACTATACCGCTACACTATACCACTATACTATACCACTACACTATACCACTATACTATACCACTACACTATACACCTACACTATAACACTACACTATACACCTACACTATACCACTACACTATACACCTACACTATACCGCTACACTATACACCTACACTATACCGCTACACTATACCACTATACTATACCACTACACTATACCACTATACTATACCACTACACTATACACCTACACTATACCACTACACTATACACCTACACTATACCATTACACTATACACCTACACTGTACCACTACACTATACACCTACACTATACCATTACACTATACCACTACACTATACCACTACACTATACACCTACACTATACCACTACACTATACACCTACACTATACCACTACACTATACACCTACACTATACCACTACACTATACCACTATACTATACCACTATACTATACCACTATACTATACAACTACACTATACAACAACACTATACCACTACACTATACCACTAAAAAATCAAATCAAATCAAAATGATTTATATAGCCCTTCGTACATCAGCTGATATCTTCAAGTGCTGTACAGAACCCCAGCTTAAAACCCCAAACAGCAAGCAATGCAGGTGTAGAAGCACGGTGGCTAGGAAAAACTCCCTAGAAAAAAACTCACTACACTATACCACTACACTATACACCTACACTATACCACTACACTATACCACTATACTATACCACTACACTATACACCTACACTATACCACTACACTATACACCTACACTATACCACTACACTATACACCTACACTATACCACTACACTATACACCTACACTATACCACTACACTATACCACTATACTATACCACTATACTATACCACTATACTATACCACTACACTATACACCTACACTATACCATTACACTATACCACTACACTATACCACTACACTATACACCTACACTATACCACTACACTATACACCTACACTATACCACTACACTATACACCTACACCATACCACTATACTATACCACTATACTATACCACTATACTATACCACTACACTATACACCTACACTATACCACTATACTATACACCTACACTATACCACTACACTATACACCTACACTATACCACTACACTATACACCTACACTATACCACTACACTATACACCTACACTATACCACTACACTATACCACTATACTATACCACTATACTATACCACTATACTATACAACTACACTATACAACAACACTATACCACTACACTATACCACTACTAAAAATCAAATCTAAATCAAAATGATTTATATATACATTATACCCTACACTATACCACTACATCAGCTGATATCTTCTATATTTAAACCAGTGCTGTACAGAACCCCAGCTTAAAACCCCATCTAAACAGCAAGCAATGCAGGTATCTTCTAGCACTGGTGGCTAGTGAAAACTCCCTAGAAAAAAACTATACACCTACACTATACCACTACACTATACACCTACACTATACCACTACACTATACACCTACACTATACCACTACACTATACCACTACCTACTATACTATACCACTATACTATACCACTATACTATACAACTACACTATACAACAACACTATACCACTACACTATACCACTAAAAAATCAAATCAAATCAAAATGATTTATATAGCCCTTTGTACATCAGCTGATATCTTCAAGTGCTGTACAGAACCCCACTATACAACAACACTATACCACTATACTATACCACTAAAAAAATCAAATCAAATCAAATTGATTTATATAGCCCTGAGCTGAGCTTAAAACCCCAAACAGCAAGCAATGCAGGTGCAGAAGCACGGTGGCTAGGAAAAACTCCCTAGAAAAAAACTCACTACACTATACCACTACACTATACACCTACACTATACCACTACACTATACCACTACACTATACACCTACACTATACCACTACACTATACCACTATACTATACCACTACACTATACACCTACACTATACCACTACACTATACACCTACACTATACCACTACACTATACACCTACACTATACCACTACACTATACACCTACACTATACCACTACACTATACACCTACACTATACCACTACACTATACCACTATACTATACCACTATACTATACCACTATACTATACCACTACACTATACACCTACACTATACCACTACACTATACCACCAAACTATACCACTACACTATACCACTACAGTATACACCAACACTATACCACTACACTATACCACTTTACTATACCACTACACGATACCAATTACACTATATCACTACACTATACACCTACACTATACCACTATACTATACCACTATACAATACCACTATACTATACCACTACACTATACCACTATAATATACCACTACACTATACCACTATACTATACCACAACACTATACCACAACACTATACCACTATACTATACCAGCCTATACCAATTAGAGCGTATGGACTATACTAACCACTAAGGTTGTGAGTTCAAACCCCTATAGCTGACAAGGTACAAATCTGTCACTTATACCACTGCCCCTGAACAGGCAGTTAACCCACTGTTCCTAGGCCGTATACATTGAAAATAAGAACGTACATACTTAACTGACTTGCCTGGTTAAATAAACTACACTAAAATATTAAATACCACTACTACTATACCACTACACTATACACCTACACTATACCACTACAGTATACACCAACACTATACTATACCATTATACTATACCATTACACTATAGCACTAAACTATACCACTATACTATACAACTACACTATACCACTACACTATACCAATATACTATACCACTACACTATACCACTATATTATTCCACTACACAATACCACTATACCACTACACTACACTATACCACTATACTACACCACTACACTACTATACTATACAACTACACTATACCACTATACTATACCACTACACTACACCACTATACTATACCACTACACTATACCACTATACTATACCACTACACTATACACCTACACTATACCACTACACTATACACCTACACTATACCACTACACTATACACCTACACTATACCACTACACTATACCACTATACTATACCACTATACTATACCACT
>NW_027004324.1:78457-80957 GCF_036934945.1 Oncorhynchus masou masou
CTAGATGCAGCCCTCTAAAGGAGGAACCCCCAGATGCAGCCCTCTAAAGGAGGAACCCAAAGATGGAGCTCTCTAAAGGGGGAACCCCCAGATGGAGCTCTCTAAAGGAGGAACCCCCAGATGGAGCTCTCTAAAGGAGGAACCCCCAGATGGAGCCCTCTAAAGGGGGAACCCCCAGATGGAGCCCTCTAAAGGAGGAACCCCCAGATGGAGCCCTCTAAAGGGGGAACCCCCAAATGGAGCCCTCTAAAGGGGGAACCCCCAGATGGAGCCCTCTAAAGGGGGAACCCCCAGATGGAGCCCTCTAAAGGGGAACCCCAGATGGAGCCCTCTAAAGGGGGAACCCCCAGATGGAGCCCTCTAAAGGAGGAACCCCAGATGGAGCCCTCTAAAGGGGGAACCCCAGATGGAGCCCTCTAAAGGAGGAACCCCAGATGGAGCCCTCTAAAGGGGAACCCCAGATGGAGCCCTCTAAAGGGGGAACCCCAGATGGAGCCCTCTAAAGGGGGAACCCCCAGATGGAGCCCTCTAAAGGAGGAACCCCCAGATGGAGCTCTCTAAAGGAGGAACCCCCAGATGGAGCCCTCTAAAGGGGGAACCCCAGATGGATCTCTCGAAAGGGGGAACCGCCAGATGGAGCCCTCTAAAGGGGGAACCCCCAGATGGAGCCCTCTAAAGGGGGAACCCACAGATGGATCTCTCGAAAGGGGGAACCGCCAGACGGAGCCCTCTAAAGGGGGAACCCCCAGATGGAGCCCTCTAAAGGGGGAACCCCCAGATGGAGCCCTCTAAAGGGGGAACCCCCAGATGGAGCCCTCTAAAGGGGGAACCCCCAGATGGAGCCCTCTAAAGGAGGAACCCCCAGATGGAGCCCTCTAAAGGGGGAACCCACAGATGGAGCCTTCTAAAGGGGGAACCCACAGATGGAGCCTTCTAAAGGGGGAACCCCCAGATGGAGCCCTCTAAAGGGGGAACCCCCAGATGGAGCCCTCTAAAGGGGGAACCCCCAGATGGAGCCCTCTAAAGGGGGAACCCCCAGATGGAGCCCTCTAAAGGGGGAACCCCAGATGGAGCCCTCTAAAGGGGAACCCCAGATGGAGCCCTCTAAAGGGGGAACCCACAGATGGAGCCTTCTAAAGGGGGAACCCCCAGATGGAGCCCTCTAAAGGGGGAACCCACAGATGGAGCCTTCTAAAGGGGGAACCCCCAGATGGAGCCCTCTAAAGGGGGAACCCCCAGATGGAGCCCTCTAAAGGGGGAACCCCCAGATGGAGCCCTCTAAAGGGGGAACCCACAGATGGAGCCTTCTAAAGGGGGAACCCCCAGATGGAGCCCTCTAAAGGGGGAACCCACAGATGGAGCCTTCTAAAGGGGGAACCCCCAGATGGAGCCCTCTAAAGGGGGAACCCCCAGATGGAGCCTTCTAAAGGGGGAACCCCCAGATGGAGCCTTCTAAAGGGGGAACCCCCAGATGGAGCTCTCGAAAGGCGCTCAGCTAATTGCTCTGGTTTCCCAGGATGGGATCCTTCCAAATTCAAATGAGTTCTTATTTCTCTCTGGCTGCGGCAATTTGCAGTGATGATTACATCCTACTGGGGGATAAGCTGTGTTGGAGGCGTGGGGGGTGGGGGGTGGGAGGGATGCAACTGCCTCCACTGCACCCTCAACCCCCTCCACTGCACCCCCAACCACCTCCGCTGCACCCCCAACCACCTCCGCTGCACCCCCAACCACCTCCACTGCACACTCAACCCACTCCCCATGCCAGCTCCCCCAACCCCCTCCACTGCACCCCCAAACCCCTCCACTGCACCCTCAACCCCCTCCACTGCACCCCCAACCTCCTCCTCTGCACCCCCAACCCCCTCCACTGCACCCCAACCACCTACACTGCACCCCCAACCGCCTCCACTGCACCCTCAACCCCCTCCCCATGCCAGCACCCAACCTCCTCCACTGCACACTCAACCCCGTCCACTGCACCCCCAACCACCTCCACTGCACACCCAACCACCTCCACTGCACCCCCAACTGCCTCCACTGCACCTCCAACCCCCTCCCTTGCACCCACCACCACTTCCCATGCCGGCCAGGAAAGCCCTCCTCCGTTTGCCTCTGCCGTGAAATATAGACCTGTCACCAGCGAACGCCAGGGACGGCTCAGGTAGGGCCTGTGTCATCACTCATGCAGGGCTATGGACTGCATTTAGACATCATTAAAGCTAACAGGAAAGGACCCCTCATCACGGCTGGCCGGCACTGCGCCCCACTACAAATCAGCAGCAAGGCAGAGACAGACAGCAATTTTGGTGGGACTACAATGGTGAATATTCTATATTCCTAAATGTATACAACAGACAGCCAAGGCTGATCGCCTCATTAACATTGAAATAAACAATAATTAGAGTAAGCCTCCATGGAGCGTCTTAAAGAGGCACTGCGTTCCACCAGATGAGCTCATGGGAGTCAGGGCTTAACGGGAGCTGTGTGTTCTATTCTC
>NW_027004324.1:85957-95957 GCF_036934945.1 Oncorhynchus masou masou
GATACTACAGTACAATAAGGAGACAACAGATACTACAGTACAATAAGGAGACAACAGGTACTACAGTACAATAAGGAGACAACAGATACTACAGTACAATAAGAAGGAGACAATAGATACTACAGTACAATAAGGAGACAACAGATACTACAGTACAATAAGGAGACAATAGATACTACAGTACAATAAGGAGACAATAGATACTACAGTACAATAAGGAGACAACAGATACTACAGTACAATAAGGAGACAACAGATACTACAGTACAATAAGAAGGAGACAACAGATACTACAGTACAATAAGAAGACAACAAGTACTACAGTACAATAAGGAGACAGCAGATACTACAGTACAATAAGGAGACAACAGATACTACAGTACAATAAGGAGACAACAGATACTACAGTACAATAAGGAGACAGCAGATACTACAGTACAATAAGGAGACAACAGGTACTACAGTACAATAAGGAGACAACAGATACTACAGTACAATAAGAAGGAGACAATAGATACTACAGTACAATAAGGAGACAATAGATACTACAGTACAATAAGGAGACAACAGGTACTACAGTACAATAAGGAGACAACAGATACTACAGTACAATAAGAAGGAGACAATAGATACTACAGTACAATAAGGAGACAGCAGATACTACAGTACAATAAGGAGACAGCAGATACTACAGTACAATAAGGAGACAACAGATACTACAGTACAATAAGGAGACAACAGATACTACAGTACAATAAGGAGACAGCAGATACTACAGTACAATAAGGAGACAACAGATACTACAGTACAATAAGGAGACAACAGATACTACAGTACAATAAGGAGACAACAGGTACTACAGTACAATAAGGAGACAATAGATACTACAGTACAATAAGAAGACAAGGAGACAATAGATACTACAGTACAATAAGGAGACAGCAGATACTACAGTACAATAAGGAGACAACACTTCTCTTACCTATTTGAGATGACATCACAAGGCAGCCGGAGAGCATGGAAGAGAAACCAGGAGAGAAACAAAGATTTGATTAGCTTATTATGCAGTTAATATATGTCAAGTCATGTGTTTTTCACAGATTATTTCTCTTTAATGTGTGTTGATGCATCTAAAGGTACAACATGAAGATCGAGAGAGGGAGGAGGCTCCTGGGTATTACATAAGAGACAAGCGTTGCTAAGCATCAGAGTTAAGTACAAAAAAACACACGTAACCAACGAACACGACAGATGTTTTTCCTTCTTTAACAATTTTTCGTGTGAGTGTTGCTACAGTATAGAGATACACAGCCTCCCAGCAGTAGAGACACACAGCCTCCCAGCAGTATAGAGACACACAGCTTCCCAGCAGTAGAGACACACAGCCTCCCAGCAGTAGAGACACACAGCCTCCCAGCAGTAGAGACACACAGCCTCCCAGCAGTAGAGACACACAGCCTCCCAGCGGTAGAGACACACAGCCTCCCAGCAGTATAGAGACACACAGCCTCCCAGCAGTAGAGACACACAGCCTCCCAGCAGTATAGAGACACACAGCTTCCCAGCAGTAGAGACACACAGCCTCCCAGCAGTAGAGACACACAGCCTCCCAGCAGTAGAGACACACAGCCTCCCAGCAGTAGAGACACACAGCCTCCCAGCAGTAGAGACACACAGCCTCCCAGCAGTAGAGACACAGCCTCCCAGCAATAGAGACACACAGCCTCCCAGCAGTATAGAGACACACAGCCTCCCAGCAGTAGAGACACACAGCCTCCCAGCAGTATAGAGACACACAGCCTCCCAGCAATAGAGACACACAGCCTCCCAGCAGTAGAGACACACAGCCTCCCAGCAGTATAGAGACACACAGCCTCCCAGCAATATAGACACACAGCCTCCCAGTGGTAGAGACACACAGCCTCCCAGCAGTAGAGACACACAGCCTCCCAGCAGTATAGAGACACACAGCTTCCCAGCAGTATAGAGACACACAGCCTCCCAGCAGTATAGAGACACACAGCTTCCCAGCAGTATAGAGACACACAGCCTCCCAGCAATAGAGACACACAGCCTCCCAGTGGTAGAGACACACAGCCTCCCAGCAGTAGATAGACACACAGCCTCCCAGCAGTAGAGACACACAGCCTCCCAGCAGTATAGAGACACACAGCTTCCCAGCAGTATAGAGACACACAGCCTCCCAGCGGTAGAGAGACACACAGCCTCCCAGCAGTAGAGACACACAGCCTCCCAGCAGTAGAGACACACAGCCTCCCAGCAGTAGAGACACACAGCCTCCCAGTGGTAGAGAGACACACAGCCTCCCAGTGGTAGAGAGACACACAGCCTCCCAGCAGTATAGAGACACACAGCCTCCCAGCAGTAGAGACACACAGCCTCCCAGCAGTATAGAGACACACAGCTTCCCAGCAGTATAGAGACACACAGCTTCCCAGCAGTAGAGACACACAGCTTCCCAGCAGTATAGAGACACACAGCCTCCCAGCAGTAGAGACACACAGCCTCCCAGCAGTAGAGACACACAGCCTCCCAGCGGTATAGAGACACACAGCTTCCCAGCAGTAGAGACACACAGCCTCCCAGCAGTATAGAGACACACAGCCTCCCAGCAGTATAGAGACACACAGCCTCCCAGCAGTATAGAGACACACAGCCTCCCAGCAGTATAGAGACACACAGCCTCCCAGCAGTATAGAGACACACAGCCTCCCAGCAGTAGAGACACACAGCCTCCCAGCAGTAGAGACACACAGCCTCCCAGCAGTAGAGACACACAGCCTCCCAGCGGTATAGAGACACACAGCTTCCCAGCAGTAGAGACACACAGCCTCCCAGCAGTAGAGACACACAGCTTCCCAGCAGTAGAGACACACAGCCTCCCAGCAGTATAGAGACACACAGCTTCCCAGCAGTAGAGACACACAGCCTCCCAGCAGTAGAGACACACAGCTTCCCAGCAGTAGAGACACACAGCCTCCCAGCAGTAGAGACACACAGCCTCCCAGCAGTAGAGACACACAGCTTCCCAGCAGTAGAGACACACAGCCTCCCAGCAGTATAGAGACACACAGCCTCCCAGCAGTAGAGACACACAGCCTCCCAGCAGTAGAGACACACAGCCTCCCAGCAGTAGAGACACACAGCCTCCCAGCAGTAGAGACACACAGCTTCCCAGCAGTAGAGACACACAGCCTCCCAGCAGTAGAGACACACAGCCTCCCAGCAGTAGAGACACACAGCCTCCCAGCAGTAGAGACACACAGCCTCCCAGCGGTAGAGACACACAGCCTCCCAGCAGTAGATAGACACACAGCCTCCCAGCAGTAGAGACACACAGCCTCCCAGCGGTAGAGACACACAGCCTCCCAGCAATATAGAGACACACAGCTTCCCAGCAGTATAGAGACACACAGCCTCCCAGCAGTATAGAGACACACAGCCTCCCAGCAATATAGAGACACACAGCTTCCCAGCAGTATAGAGACACACAGCCTCCCAGCAATATAGAGACACACAGCTTCCCAGCAGTATAGAGACACACAGCTTCCCAGCAGTATAGAGACACACAGCCTCCCAGCGGTAGAGACACACAGCCTCCCAGCGGTAGAGACACACAGCCTCCCAGCAGTATAGAGACACACAGCCTCCCAGCAGTAGAGACACACAGCCTCCCAGCGGTAGAGACACACAGCCTCCCAGCAGTATAGAGACACACAGCTTCCCAGCAGTATAGAGACACAGCCTCCCAGCGGTAGAGACACACAGCCTCCCAGCAGTATAGAGACACACAGCCTCCCAGCAGTAGAG
Organism: Oncorhynchus masou masou; assembly: GCF_036934945.1. Lineage (NCBI taxonomy): Eukaryota > Metazoa > Chordata > Actinopteri > Salmoniformes > Salmonidae > Oncorhynchus > Oncorhynchus masou. The sequence continues at coordinate 89,789 of NW_027004324.1, forward strand.
ACACACAGCCTCCCAGCAGTAGAGACACACAGCCTCCCAGCAGTATGGAGACACACAGCTTCCCAGCAGTAGAGACACACAGCCTCCCAGCAGTAGAGACACACAGCCTCCCAGCAGTATAGAGACACACAGCTTCCCAGCAGTAGAGACACACAGCTTCCCAGCAGTATAGAGACACACAGCCTCCCAGCAGTAGAGACACACAGCCTCCCAGCAGTATGGAGACACACAGCTTCCCAGCAGTAGAGACACACAGCCTCCCAGCAGTATAGAGACACACAGCCTCCCAGCAATAGAGACACACAGCCTCCCAGCAATAGAGACACACAGCCTCCCAGCAGTAGATAGACACACAGCCTCCCAGCAGTATAGAGACACACAGCTTCCCAGCAGTATAGAGACACACAGCCTCCCAGCAGTAGAGACACACAGCCTCCCAGCAGTAGAGACACACAGCTTCCCAGCAATAGAGACACACAGCCTCCCAGCAGTAGATAGACACACAGCTTCCCAGCAGTATAGAGACACACAGCCTTCCAGCAGTAGAGACACACAGCCTCCCAGCAGTAGAGACACACAGCCTCCAAGCAGTAGAGACACACAGCCTCCCAGCAGTAGAGACACACAGCCTCCCAGCAGTAGAGACACACAGCCTCCCAGCAGTAGAGACACACAGCCTCCCAGCAGTATAGAGACACACAGCCTCCCAGCAGTATAGAGACACACAGCCTCCCAGCAGTATAGAGACACACAGCCTCCCAGCAGTATAGAGACACACAGCCTCCCAGCAGTAGAGACACACAGCCTCCCAGCAGTAGAGACACACAGCCTCCCAGCAGTAGAGACACACAGCCTCCCAGCAGTATAGAGACACACAGCCTCCCAGCAGTAGAGACACACAGCCTCCCAGCAGTAGAGACACACAGCCTCCCAGCAGTAGAGACACACAGCCTCCCAGCAGTATAGAGACACACAGCCTCCCAGCAGTAGAGACACACAGCCTCCCAGCAGTAGATAGACACACAGCTTCCCAGCAGTATAGAGACACACAGCCTCCCAGCAGTAGAGACACACAGCCTCCCAGCAGTAGATAGACACACAGCTTCCCAGCAGTATAGAGACACACAGCCTCCCAGCAGTATAGAGACACACAGCCTCCCAGCAGTATAGAGACACACAGCCTCCCAGCAGTAGAGACACACAGCCTCCCAGCAGTAGAGACACACAGCCTCCCAGCGGTAGAGACACACAGCCTCCCAGCAGTATAGAGACACACAGCCTCCCAGCAGTAGAGACACACAGCCTCCCAGCAGTAGAGACACACAGCCTCCCAGCAGTAGAGACACACAGCCTCCCAGCAGTATAGAGACACACAGCCTCCCAGCAGTAGAGACACACAGCCTCCCAGCAGTAGAGACACACAGCCTCCCAGCAGTATAGAGACACACAGCCTCCCAGCAGTAGAGACACACAGCCTCCCAGCGGTAGAGACACACAGCCTCCCAGCAGTAGAGACACACAGCTTCCCAGCAGTATAGAGACACACAGCTTCCCAGCAGTAGAGACACACAGCTTCCCAGCAGTATAGAGACACACAGCCTCCCAGCAGTAGAGACACACAGCCTCCCAGCAGTAGAGACACACAGCCTCCCAGCAGTATAGAGACACACAGCTTCCTAGCAGTATAGAGACACACAGCCTCCCAGCAGTAGAGACACACAGCCTCCCAGCAGTAGAGACACACAGCCTCCCAGCAGTATAGAGACACACAGCCTCCCAGCAGTAGAGACACACAGCTTCCCAGCAGTAGAGACACACAGCCTCCCAGCAGTAGAGACACAGAGCCTCCCAGCGGTAGAGACACACAGCCTCCCAGCGGTAGAGACACACAGCCTCCCAGCAGTAGAGACACACAGCCTCCCAGCAGTAGAGACACACAGCCTCCCAGCAGTAGAGACACACAGCCTCCCAGCAGTAGAGACACACAGCCTCCCAGCAGTAGAGACACACAGCCTCCCAGCGGTAGAGACACACAGCCTCCCAGCAGTATAGAGACACACAGCCTCCCAGCAGTAGAGACACACAGCCTCCCAGCAGTATAGAGACACACAGCCTCCCAGCAGTATAGAGACACACAGCTTCCCAGCAGTAGAGACACACAGCCTCCCAGCAGTAGAGACACACAGCCTCCCAGCAGTATAGAGACACACAGCCTCCCAGCAGTAGAGACACACAGCCTCCCAGCAGTATAGAGACACACAGCTTCCCAGCAGTATAGAGACACACAGCTTCCCAGCAGTAGAGACACACAGCTTCCCAGCAGTATAGAGACACACAGCCTCCCAGCAGTAGAGACACACAGCCTCCCAGCAGTAGAGACACACAGCTTCCCAGCAGTAGAGACACACAGCCTCCCAGCGGTAGAGACACACAGCCTCCCAGCAGTAGAGACACACAGCCTCCCAGCAGTATAGAGACACACAGCTTCCTAGCAGTATAGAGACACACAGCCTCCCAGCAGTAGAGACACACAGCCTCCCAGCAGTAGAGACACAGAGCCTCCCAGCGGTAGAGACACACAGCCTCCCAGCAGTAGAGACACACAGCCTCCCAGCAGTAGAGACACACAGCCTCCCAGCGGTAGAGACACACAGCCTCCCAGCAGTATGGAGACACACAGCCTCCCAGCAGTAGATAGACACACAGCCTCCCAGCAGTAGAGACACACAGCCTCCCAGCAGTATAGAGACACACAGCCTCCCAGCGGTAGAGACACACAGCCTCCCAGCAGTATAGAGACACACAGCCTCCAAGCAGTATAGAGACACACAGCCTCCCAGCGGTAGAGACACACAGCCTCCCAGCAGTATAGAGACACACAGCCTCCCAGCAGTATAGAGACACACAGCCTCCCAGCAGTATAGAGACACACAGCCTCCCAGCAGTATAGAGACACACAGCTTCCCAGCAGTATAGAGACACACAGCCTCCCAGCAGTATAGAGACACACAGCCTCCCAGCGGTAGAGACACACAGCCTCCCAGCGGTATAGAGACACACAGCCTCCCAGTGACAATGCAAATAGTCCAGATAGCAATTTTATTAGCAGTTCATGAGTCTTATGGCGTCTGGGTAGAAGCTGATAAGAATCCTTTTGGACCTAGACTTGGCGCTCTGGTACCGCTTGCCATGCGGTTGTAGAGAGAACAGTCTACGACTGGGGTGGCTTGACCCCGCCTGGTATAGAGGTCCTGGATGACAGGAAACTTGGCCCCAGTGATGTACTGAGCAGCATGCACTAACCTCTGATGACATAGACACTGAGCTGATTCCCATCCTGAGAGCACCACCGAGAGACCACAGCTGGCGTGGAGCTGAAGTATACTACTACTAAAACCCACTACTAAAACCCACTACTACTAAAACCCACTACTATTAAAACCCACTACTAATGCCCACTACTACTAAAACCCACTACTAAAACCCACTACTACTAAAACCCACTACTATTAAAACCCACTACTAAAACCCACTACTACTAAAACCCACTACTACGTAAACCCACTACTAAAACCCACTACTACGTAAACCCACTACTAAAACCCACTACTATTAAAACCCACTACTACTAAAGCCCATAACTAAAAACCACCACTACTAAAACCCACTACTACTAAAACCCACTACTACTAAAACCCACGACTAAAACCCACTACTACTAAAACCCACTACTACTAAAACCCACTACTACTAAAACCCACTACTAAAACCCACTACTAAAACCCACTACTAAAACCCACTACTACTAAAACCCACTACTACTAAAACCCACTACTAAAACCCACTACTAAAACCCACTACTAAAACCCTCTACTAAAACCACTACAAAAACCCACTACTAAAACCCACTACTACTAAAACCCACTACTAAAACCCACTACTACTAAAACCCACTACTAAAACCCACTACTAAAACCCACTACTACTAAAACCCACTACTACGTAAACCCACTACTAAAACCCACTACTACTAAAACCAATTACTAAAACCCACCACTAAAGCCCACTACTAAAACCCACTACTAAAACCCACTACTAAAACCCACTACTAGAACCCACTACTACTAAAACCCACTACTACTAAAACCCACTACTACGTAAACCCACCACTAAAACCCACTACTACTAAAACCCACTACTAAAACCCACTACTACGTAAACCCACTACTAAAACCCACTACTAAAACCACTACTAAAACCCACTACTACTAAAACCCACTACTAAAACCACTCCTAAAACCCACTACTAAAACCCACTACTACTTAAACCCACTACTAAAACCCACTACTAAAACCCACTACTAAAACCCACTACTACTAAAACCCACTACTACGTAAACCCACTACTAAAACCCACTACTACTAAAAACCAATTACTAAAAAAACCCACCACTAAAGCCCACTACTAAAACCCACTACTAAAACCCACTACTAGAACCCACTACTACTAAAACCCACTTCTAAAACCCACTACTACGTAAACCCACTACTAAAAACCACCTCTAAAACCCACTACTATTAAAACCCACTACTACTGAAGCCCATAACTAAAAACCACTACTACTAAAGCCCACTACTAAAACCCACTACTACTAAAATCCACTACTACTAAAACCCACTACTAAAACCCACTACTATTAAAACCCACTACCACTAAAACCCACTACTACTAAAACCCACTACAACTAAAACCCACTACTAAAACCCACTACTACTAAAACTCACTACTAGGTTAGCACCAGTGGAGACCTAGGATAGGTTAGCACCAGTGGAGGCCTGGGATAGGTTAGCACCAGTGGTGGCCTGGGATACAGTAGGTTAGCACCAGTGGAGACCTGGGATAGGTTAGCACCAGTAGTGGCCTGGGATAGGTTAGCACCAGTGGTGGCCTGGGATAGGTTAGCACCAGTGGTGGCCTGGGATAGGTTAGCACCAGTGGTGACCTGGGATAGGTTTGCACCAGTGGAGACCTGGGATAGGTTAACACCAGTGGTGGCCTGGGATAGGTTAGCACCAGTGGTGGCCTGGGATAGGTTAGCACCAGTGGTGGCCTGGGATAGGTTAGCACCAGTGGAGACCTGGGATAGGTTAGCACCAGTGGTGGCCTGGGATAGGTTAGCACCAGTGGTGGCCTGTGATACAGTAGGGTAGCACCAGTGGAGGTGGTGGCCTGGGATAGGTTAGCACCAGTGGAGGTGGTGGCCTGGGATAGGTTAGCACCAGTGGAGGTGGTGGCCTGGGATAGGTTAGCACCAGTGGAGGTGGTGGCCTGGGATAGGTTAGCACCAGTGGAGGTGGTGGCCTGGGATAGGTTAGCACCAGTGGAGGTGGTGGCCTGGGATAGGTTAGCACCAGTGGAGGTGGTGGCCTGGGATAGGTTAGCACCAGTGGAGGTGGTGGCCTGGGATAGGTTAGCACCAGTGGAGGTGGTGGCCTGGGATAGGTTAGCACCAGTGGAGGTGGTGGCCTGGGATAGGTTAGCACCAGTGGAGGTGGTGGCCTGGGATAGGTTAGCACCAGTGGAGGTGGTGGCCTGGGATAGGTTAGCACCAGTGGAGGTGGTGGCCTGGGATAGGTTAGCACCAGTGGAGGTGGTGGCCTGGGATAGGTTAGCACCAGTGGAGGTGGTGGCCTGGGATAGGTTAGCACCAGTGGAGGTGGTGGCCTGGGATAGGTTAGCTGGGCCTGTTTCTGGTGGTGGCCTGTTTCACCTGGGCCTGGGATAGGTTAGCACCAGTGGAGGTGGGCCTGTTTCTGCTGGAGGTGGTGGCCTGTTTCTAGCACCAGTGGGCCTGGTGGCCTGGGCCTGTTTCTGCCAGTGGGACCTGGGATTTCACTGGGCCTGTTAGGTGGTGGGGCCTGGGATTTAGCACCAGTGGAGCCTGTTTCTGCTGGGCCTGTTTCTACTGGGGCCTGTTTAGCTGGGCAGTGGTGGCCTGTTTCACCAGTGCTGGGGCCTGTTTCTGCTGGGCCAGTTTCTAAGGGGCCTGGCTGGGCCTGTTTCTGGGAACTGGGCCTGTTTCTGCTGGGCCTGTTTCTGCTGGGCCTGTTTCTACTGGGCCTGTTTCTGCTGGGCCTGTTTCTGCTGGGCCTGTTTCTGCTGGGCCTG
>NW_027004324.1:98457-133457 GCF_036934945.1 Oncorhynchus masou masou
GGCATCAATACATTCTCTCTTTCTCTCTCTCTCTCTCCTCCTCCCGCCCTCCCTCTCTCAGGCCTGTCTTTGTGCTGTCATCAAGGGGATTATGAAGGAGGAGGACAAAGAGAAAGAGTGTTGTGATTGACAGCTGGCATTCCCCCACTTCATGGATGGAGGATCAGGGTGTGAGATGGTTATCCAGACCAGACAGGGAAACGTCAGGGTCCACAGCCTGTCACCAACTCACTCTACCCCCTACTCCCCCTGCCCTCCACTCCCTCTATCCTACCCCCTACTCCCCCTACCCTCTACTCCCTCTACCCTACCCCCTACTCCCTCTACCCTACACCCTCTATCCTACCCCCTACTCCCCCTACCCTCCACTCCCTCTATCCTACCCCCTACTCCCCCTACCCTACCCCCCTACTCCCTCTACCCTACCCCCTACTCCCCTACCCTCCGCTCCCTCTATCCTACCCCCTACTCCCTCTATCCTACCCCCTACTCCCTCTACCCTACTCCCTCTATCCTACCCCCTATTCCCTCTACCCTACCCCCTACTCCCTCTACCCTACCCTCTACTCCCTCTATCCTACCCCCTACCCTCCACCCTCCCCTATCCCTCCCCTCTACTCCCTCTACCCTACCCCCTACTCCCTCTACCCTACCCCCTACTCCCTCTACCTACCCCCTACTCCCTCTACCCTACCCCCTACCCTTCTACCCTACTCCCTCTACCCTTCCCCCTTCTCCCTCTACCCTAACCCCTACTCCCTCTACCCTACCCTCTATCCTCATAGTGGTTTGGTCTCTCTCACTGTACCCTGGTCATGTTCTCAGATTTAAATAACCTTTATTTAATCTTTATTTAACCTTTATTTAAGTAGACAAGTTATTCAAGAACAAATTCTTATTTACAATGACTGCCTACCGGGGAACAGTGGGTTAACTGCTTTGTTCAGGGGCAGATCGACAGATTTTTACCTTGTCAGATGACAGCTACTGTGTGTGTCTTGGAGATGACTCTTCAACTCAAGACCGTGCTTGTCGTTGATACTAACATTCCCCCTGAACATAATCTTTATTTCTTATCAACTTTTTAAAATTCATTTTATTTCTGAATATTCATGACATTGACGCAGGACTCATTCTCTCCCCTTTGTTTTAGCATTTTGTTAAATATTCAAAGCGGATTCCATTAACATGTTGTTAATGAATAATTAATCACAGCTAAAGCAGCCACAACATTTTTGCATTTTAATTATTAAAATCGCAAATATGAAAACACAACTCCACTTAAGCGGCCATGTATGTGTATGTGTATGTGTGTGTGTGTGTGTGTGCGTGTGCGTGTGCGTGTGCGTGTGTGTGTGTGTGTATGTGTATGTGTGTGTGTGTGTGTGTGCGTGTGCGTGTGCGTGTGCGTGTGTGTGTGTGTACTTTTCATAAATAATCACAAAAAAGTCTGTAATAATTGATAAGCTGTATAAAGTTAACTTTCAACAGAGACATACAGGGTGGATGTACAGCCCCTCTGTCCCAAAATAGGTGCATTCCTCCTTTCCTGTCCTCTACCTTTCCTGTCCTCTACCTTTCCTGTCCTCTACCTTTCCTGTCCTCCTCCTTTCCTGTCCTCCTCCTTTCCTGTCCTCCTCCTTCCTGTCCTCCTCCTTTCCTGTCCTCCTCCTTCCTGTCCTCCTCCTTTCCTGTCCTCCTCCTGTCCTCCTCCTTCCTGTCCTCCCTTTCCTGTCCTCCCTTTCCTGTCCTCCTTTTCCTGTCCTCCTCCTTCCTGTCCTCCCTTTCCTGTCCTTTCCTGTCCTCTACCTTTCCTGTCCTCCTCCTTCCTGTCCTCTACCTTTCCTGTCCTCTACCTTTCCTGTCCTCCTCCTTTCCTGTCCTCCTCCTTCCTGTCCTCTCCTTCCTGTCCTCTACCTTTCCTGTCCTCCTCCTTCCTGTCCTCCTCCTTCCTGTCCTCCTCCTTCCTGTCCTCTCCTTTCCTGTCCTCTACCTTTCCTGTCCTCCTTTCCTGTCCTCCTCCTTTCCTGTCCTCCTCCTTTCCTGTCCTCCCTCCTGTCCTTCCTTTCCTGTCCTCTACCCTGTCCTCCTCCTTTCCTGTCCTCCTTTCCTGTCCTCCTCCTTTCCTGTCCTCCTCCTTCCTGTCCTCTACCTTTCCTGTCCTCTCCTTTCCTTCCTCCTGTCCTCCTCTTCCTTTCCTGTCCTCCTGTCCTCCTCCTTCCTCCTCCTTTCCTGTCCTCCTCCTTTCCTGTCCTCTACCTTTCCTGTCATCCTCCTTCCTGTCCTCTCCTTTCCTGTCCCTCTCCTGTCCTCCTCCTTTCCTGTCCTCCTCCTTTCCTGTCCTCCTCCTGTCCTCCTCCTTTCCTGTCCTCCTCCTTTCCTGTCCACCTCCTTTCCTGTCCTCCTCCTTTCCTGTCCTCCTCCTTTCCTCCTCCTTTCCTGTCCTCCTCCTTTCCTGTCCTCTACCTTTCCTGTCCTCTACCTGTCTTTTCCTGTCCTCCTCCTTTCCTGTCCTCCTCCTTCCTGTCCTCCTCCTTCCTCTCCTCCTCCCTTTCCTGTCCTCCTCCTTTCCTGTCCTCCTCCTTTCCTGTCCTCCTCCTTTCCTGTCCTCCTCCTTCCTGTCCTCCTCCTTCCTGTCCTCCTCCTTTCCTGTCCTCCCTTTCCTGTCCTCCTGTCCTCCTCCTTTCCTGTCCTCCTCCTTCCTGTCCTCTACCTTTCCTGTCCTCCTCCTTCCTGTCCTCCTCCTTTCCTGTCCTCCTACCTTTCCTGTCCTCTACCTTTCCTGTCCTCCTACTTTCCTTCCTCCCCTTCCTGTCCTCCTCCTTTCCTGTCCTCCTCCTTTCCTCTACCTTTCCTGTCCTCCTCCTTTCCTGTCCTCCTCCCTTTCCTGTCCTCCTCCTTTCCTGTCCTCCTCCTTTCCTGTCCTCCTTCCTGTCCTCCTCCTTTCCTGTCCTCCTCCTTCCTGTCCTCTACCTTTCCTTTCCTCCTCCTTTCCTGTCCTCCTCGTTTCCTGTCCTCTTCCTTTCCTGTCCTCCTCCTTTCATGTCCTCCTCCTTCCTCCTCCTTTCCTGTCCTCCTCCTTTCCTGTCCTTATCCTTCCTCCTCCTTTCCTGTCCTCCTCCTTTCCTGTCATCCTCCTTCCTGTCCTCTACCTTTCCTGTCCTCTACCTTTCCTGTCCTCCTCCTTTCCTGTCCTCCTCCTTCCTCCTCCTTCCTCATCCTTTCCTGTCCTCCTCCTTTCCTGTCCTCCTCCTTCCTCCTCCTTCCTTTCCTGTCCTCCTCCTTTCCTGTCCTCCTTCCTCCTCTACCTCCTTTCCTCCTTCCTCCTCCTTCCTCCTCCTTCTGTCCTCCTTTCCTTCCTCCTCCTTTCCTGTCCTCCTCCTTCCTTCCTTTCCTGTCCTCCTCCATCCTGTCCTCCTCCTTTCCTGTCCTCCTCCTTTCCTGTCCCTCTACCTTTCCTGTCCTCCTCCTTTCCTGTCCTCTACCTTTCCTGTCCTCCTTTCCTGTCCTCCTCCTTTCCTGTCCTCCTCCTTTCCTGTCCTCCTCCTTCCTCCTCCCATCCCTTACTAGACAGTTTATCATGGTGGCCAGGCTGCCTATGCCCCCTATAACCCCTCTCCCTCTCAGCTATCCTCTCTCTCATTCCTCCCCGCTCTCCCCCCTTTCCCCTCTCTTTCCCTCTCCATCTCTCTCTCTCTTTCTCTCTCTTCTCTCCTCTCCTCCCCTGCTCTCTTCTCTTATCTCCTTCCTCCCCTCTCTCTCCCCCTCTCTCTCCTCCACTTCCTCCTCCACTCCCTCCTCCACTCCCTCAGTGTGTGCTGTATCTCTCCATAGCTGCTGTCACTGGCTCGTTAGGGCAGCTCTCATGATGACTGGATCACGTAGAAGCTTGTCGGGCAGGGCAGGGCAGGGCAGAGCAGGGCAGGACCAGGCAGGGCAGGGCAGGGCCAGGCAGCACCAGGCAGGGCAGGGCAGGGCCAGGCAGGGCAGGGCAGGGCAGGGCAGGGCCAGGCAGGGCAGGGCAGGGCAGGGCGGGGCAGGGCAGGGCAGGGCCAGGCAGGGCAGGGCCAGGCAGGGCAGGGCCCATGTTGTTGTTTGTGGTAAAAACAGTTACTCTCAACCATTTTAGTTGGCCACCATCTATGGAAATCAATGTGTGGAAGGAGAGAGGAGCTCTCTATTATAGCATGGTCTCCTACTGATTGAGATTTTCCTATGATGGTAGTGACTCAGTCTGGGGTTCCATACGATGGTAGTGACTCAGTCTGGTCCTACGATGGTAGTGACTCAGTCTGGTCCTATGATGGTAGTGATTCAGTCTGGTCCTATGATGGTAGTGATTCAGTCTGGGGGTTCCTACGATTGTAGTGACTCAGTCTGGTCCTATGATGGTAGTGACTCAGTTTGGGGGTTCCTACGACGGTAGTGACTCAGTCTGGGGTTCCATACGATGGTAGTGACTCAGTCTGGGGGTTCCATACGATGGTAGTGACTCAGTCTGGGGGTTCCTATGATGGTAGTGACTCAGTCTGGTCCTATGATGGTAGTGACTCAGTTTGGGGGTTCCTACGATGGTAGTGACTCAGTCTGGGGTTCCATACGATGGTAGTGACTCAGTCTGGGGGTTCCATACGATGGTAGTGACTCAGTCTGGGGGTTCCTACGATGGTAGTGACTCAGTTTGGGGGTTCCTATGATGGTAGTGACTCAGTCTGGTCCTATGATGGTAGTGACTCAGTCTGGGGGTTCCTACAATGGTAGTGACTCAGTCTGGGGTTCCATACGATGGTAGTGACTCAGTCTGGGGGTTCCTACGATGGTAGTGACTCAGTCTGGGGGTTCCTAATGGTAGTGACTTAAGATGGTCTGGGGTTCCTACGATGGTAGTGACTCAGTCTGGGGTGACTCATCCTACTCAGATGGTAGTGACTCAGTCTGGTCCTACTCAGATGGTAGTGACTCAGTCTGGGGTTCCTATAGTGAGTCTGGGTAGTGACTCAGTCTGGGGGTTCCTACGATGGTAGTGACTCAGTCTGGGGTTCTACGATGGTAGTGACTCAGTTTGGGGTTCCTATGATGGTAGTGACTCAGTCTGGGGTAGTTCCTATGACAGGTAGTGACTCAGTTTGGGGTTCCTACAGACAGTAGTGACTCAGTCTGGGGTTCCATACGATGGTAGTGACTCAGTCTGGGGTTCCATACAGATGGTAGTGACTCAGTCTGGGGGTTCCTACGATGTCTAGTGACTCAGTCTGGTCCTATGATGTTAGTGACTCAGTCTGGGGGTTCCTATGATGATAGTGACTCAGTCTGGGGGTTCCTACGACGGTAGTGACACAGTCTGGGGGTTCCTACGACGGTAGTGACTCAGTCTGGTCCTATGATGGTAGTGACAGTCTGGGGGTTCCTACGATGGTAGTGACTCAGTCTGGGGGTTCCTACGACGGTAGTGACTCAGTCTGGGGGTTCCTATGATGGTAGTGACTCAGTCTGGGGGTTCCTACGATGGTAGTGACTCAGTCTGGGGGTTCCTATGATGGTAGTGACTCAGTCTGGGGGTTCCTACGACGGTAGTGACTCAGTCTGGTCCTATGATGGTAGTGACAGTCTGGGGGTTCCTACGATGGTAGTGACTCAGTCTGGGGGTTCCTACGATGGTAGTGACTCAGTCTGGGGGTTCCTACGATGGTAGTGACTCAGTCTGGGGGTCCATACGATGGTAGTGACTCAGTCTAGGAGAACTAGGAGAACAATATCTTAATGGCACAAGGACAATTAGGACATTAAGATGGCTGTTTCCTTCAGATCGGCATCAGTTGACTGCCTGTCTGCCGCGATGCCATCCTTCACTCAGACTCAATATAGTTTGTACTCGCGCACTCACACGCACACAGACACACCAATACTAGTAACCAAACTAGCATTGTTATGTTATGTGACAGCTTGCCTGTTTGCGCCCTGCCTCATATGCAGCAGGTACATCAGTTCAGTTTGGCGACAGTCTTCCTAATAGAGGCAAAAAAAGATAACCTGTAAAAAATCAGATAACCTGTGTGTCTGACAGACAGTTCAGACTGTGACAACAGAAGGCAGTGTCTTCAGACAGACAGACAGACATCAGGCAGGCAGACTTCCCGGCAGGCAGGCAGACTTTGTGTGACAGACAGACAGAAAGATAACAGACAGAAAGACAGACAGACAGACAGACAGACAGACAGACAGACAGACAGAAAGCAGGCAGACAGACAGACAGACAGGCAGGCAGGCAGGCAGGCAGACAGACAGACAGGCAGACAGACAGACAGACAGACAGACAGACAGACAGACAGACAGACAGACAGACAGACAGACAGACAGACAGACAGAGGCAGACAGCAGACAGACAGACAGACAGACAGACAGACAGACAGACAGACAGACAGACAGAAAGACAGGCAGACAGACAGACAGACAGACAGACAGGCAGGCAGGCAGACAGACAGACAGGCAGGCAGGCAGACAGGCAGGCAGGCAGACAGACAGACAGGCAGACAGGCAGACAGACAGACAGGCAGACAGACAGACAGGCAGGCAGGCAGGCAGACAGACAGACAGACAGACAGCATTTTAAGGGGATCTAGAAAACAACTCTTTGTTTCAACTCTCTGCAACGCCGCCGGAGCTGTGTGACAGGTATCAGTGACTGAAGGCTGAGCGGGTGAACAGTGGTACCCCTCCTGTAGCTCGCGGATAGTGTACTGTGGTGTACAGCTCCCCGACACATTAACACACTCATCCAGAGAGTGTGAGCTGCCACACACACAAACACACACACACAAACCACAAAAACACACGCAGTCAGTCTGCCTCCCTCTCCCTCTGCATCAAAAGTGTAACGCCAGGCCTCCTGCCACCAACACACTGTAGATTTGCTCGCTGTCTCTGTATAAATAAATGAACTGGTTAAAACAAGATGAGTGGCTGTGGTGTAGTCCGTAGGTCAGATGCATGGAACACATGTTGTCTGTATAGTGACTACGTCTGATCTGGCACTGTTAGTGTACTGTTAGTCAGGTCTGTATCATGTAGTTACTGTGGTGTTCAAATGTTTGTATAGTGTAGCTGACAGGTCTGTATAGTGTAGCTGTATCAGGTCTGTGACAGTCCACTATAAAAAGTGTAGCTGTAGTGTAGTCAGGTCCCCAGGTCTGTATAGTGTAGCTGTAGTGTAGTCAGGTCTGTATAGTGTAGCTTTGGTGTAGTCAGGTCTGTATAGTGTAGCTGTAGTGTAGTCAGGTCTGTATAGTGTAGTGTAGCTTTGGTGTAGTCAGGTCTGTATAGTGTAGCTGTGGTGTAGTCAGGTCTGTATAGTGTAGCTGTAGTGTAGTCAGGTCTGTATAGTGTAGCTAGTCAAGGACCATATCACCTCCACTCTACCTGACACCCTAGACCCACTCCAATTTGCTTACCGCCCAAATAGGTAAACAGACGATGCAATCTCAACCACACTGCACACTGCCCTAACCCATCTGGACAAGAGGAATACCTATGTGAGAATGCTGTTCATCGACTACAGCTCGGCATTCAACACCATAGTACCCTCCAAGCTCGTCATCAAGCTCGAGACCCTGGGTCTCGACCCCGCCCTGTGCAACTGGGTACTGGACTTCCTGACGGGCTGCCCCCAGGTGGTGAGGGTAGGTAACAACATCTCCTCCCCGCTGATCCTCAACACTGGGGCCCCACAAGGGTGCGTTCTGAGCCCTCTCCTGTACTCCCTGTTCACCCACGACTGCGTGGCCACGCACGCCTCCAACTCAATCATCAAGTTTGCGGACGACACAACAGTGGTAGGCTTGATTACCAACAACGACAAGACGGCCTACAGGGAGGAGGTGAGGGCACTCGGAGTGTGGTGTCAGGAAAATAACCTCACACTCAACGTCAACAAAACTAAGGAGATGATTGTGGACTTCAGGAAACAGCAGAGGGAACACCCCCCTATCCACATCGATGGAACAGTAGTGGAGAGGGTAGCAAGTTTTAAGTTCCTCGGCATACACATCACAGACAAACTGAATTGGTCCACTCACACAAACAGCATCGTGAAGAAGGCGCAGCAGCGCCTCTTCAACCTCAGGAGGCTGAAGAAATTCGGCTTGTCACCAAAAGCACTCACAAACTTCTACAGATGCACAATCGAGAGCATCCTGGCGGGCTGTATCACCGCCTGGTACGGCAACTGCTTAGCCCTCAACCGTAAGGCTCTCCAGAGGGTAGTGATGTCTGCACAACGCATCACCGGGGGCAAACTACCTGCCCTCCAGGACACCTACACCACCCGATGCCACAGGAAGGCCATAAAGATCATCAAGGACAACACCCACCCGAGCCACTGCCTGTTCACCCCGCTATCATCCAGAAGGCGAGGTCAGTACAGGTGCATCAAAGCTGGGACCGAGAGACTGAAAAACAGCTTCTATCTCAAGGCCATCAGACTGTTAAACAGCCACCACTAACATTGAGTGGCTGCTGCCAACACACTGACACTGACTCAACTCCAGCCACTTTAATAATGGGAATTGATGGGAAACAATGTAAATATATCACTAGCCACTTTAAACAATGCTACCTTATATAATGTTACTTACCCTACATTATTCATCTCATATGCATACTTATATACTGTACTCTATATCATCGACTGCATCCTTATGTAATACATGTATCACCAGCCACTTTAACTATGCCACTTTGTTTACATACTCATCTCATATGTATATACTGTACTCGATACCATCTACTGTATCCTGCCTATGCTGCTCTGTACCATCACTCATTCATATATCCTTATGTACATAATCTTTATCCCCTTACACTGTGTATAAGACAGTAGTTTAGGAATTGTTAGTTAGATTACTTGTTGGTTATTACTGCATTGTCGGAACTAGAAGCACAAGCATTTCGCTACACTCGCATTAACATCTGCTAACCATGTGTATGTGACAAATAAAATTTGATTTGGTGTAGTCAGGTCTGTATAGTGTAGCTGTAGTGTAGTCAGGTCTGTATAGTGTAGCTGTAGTGTAGTCAGGTCTGTATAGTGTAGCTGTAGTGTAGTCAGGTCTGTATAGTGTAGCTGTAGTGTAGTCAGGTCTGTATAGTGTAGCTGTGGTGTCGTCAGGTCTGTATAGTGTAGCTGTGGTGTCGTCAGGTCTGTATAGTGTAGCTGTAGTGTAGTCAGGTCTGTATAGTGTAGCTGTAGTGTAGTCAGGTCTGTATAGTGTAGCTGTAGTGTAGTCAGGTCTGTATAGTGTAGCTGTAGTGTAGTCAGGTCTGTATAGTGTAGCTGTAGTGTAGTCAGGTCTGTATCAGTGTAGCTGTAGTGTAGTCAGGTCTGTATAGTGTAGTCTGTATAGTGTAGTGTAGTCTGTATAGTGTAGCTGTGGTGTAGTCAGGTCTGTATAGTGTAGCTGTATAGTGTAGCTCGTCAGGTCTGTATAGTGTAGCTGTAGTGTAGTCAGGTCTGTATAGTGTAGCTGTGGTGTAGTCAGGTCTGTATAGTGTAGCTGTAGTGTAGTCAGGTCTGTATAGTGTAGCTGTAGTGTAGTCAGGTCTGTATAGTGTAGCTGTGGTGTAGTCAGGTCTGTATAGTGTAGCTGTAGTGTAGTCAGGTCTGTATAGTGTGTAGCTGTAGTGTAGTCTGTAGTGTAGTCAGGTCTGTATAGTGTAGCTGTAGTGTAGTCAGGTCTGTATAGTGTAGCTGTAGTGTAGTCAGGTCTGTATAGTGTAGCTGTAGTGTAGTCAGGTCTGTATAGTGTAGCTGTGGTGTAGTCAGGTCTGTATAGTGTAGCTGTGGTGTCGTCAGGTCTGTATAGTGTAGCTGTAGTGTAGTCAGGTCTGTATAGTGTAGCTGTAGTGTCGCCAGGTCTGTATAGTGTAGCTGTAGTGTCGCCAGGTCTGTATAGTGTAGCTGTGGTGTAGTCAGGTCTGTATAGTGTAGCTTTGGTGTAGTCAGGTCTGTATAGTGTAGTGTAGCTGTAGTGTAGTCAGGTCTGTATAGTGTAGCTTTGGTGTAGTCAGGTCTGTATAGTGTAGCTGTGGTGTAGTCAGGTCTGTATAGTGTAGCTGTAGTGTAGTCAGGTCTGTATAGTGTAGCTGTGGTGTAGTCAGGTCTGTATAGTGTAGCTGTGGTGTAGTCAGGTCTGTATAGTGTAGCTGTAGTGTAGTCAGGTCTGTATAGTGTAGCTGTGGTGTAGTCAGGTCTGTATAGTGTAGCTGTGGTGTAGTCAGGTCTGTATAGTGTAGCTGTGGTGTGTAGTCAGGTCTGTATAGTGTAGCTGTAGTGTAGTCAGGTCTGTATAGTGTAGCTGTGGTGTAGTCAGGTCTGTATAGTGTAGCTGTGGTGTAGTCAGGTCTGCTCTGGCTCAGGTCTGCATCCCAAATGGCTATTCATTGATTGATTGATTGATTGATTGATTGATTGATTGATTGATTGATTGATTGATTACTTCATTGTCCCTTTAGGGGAAATTTGACTGGCAACATTCAGCAGCTCTTGGCATACATCCATCCATCCATCCATCCATCATACATCATACATACATACATACATACATACATACATACATACATACATACATACAGTACAGTACAGCATACATACATACATACATACATACATACATACATACATACATACATACATACATACATACATACATACATACATACATACATACATACATACATACATACAGTACATACATTACATACATACATACATACATACATACATACATACATACATACATACATACATACATACATACATACATACATACATACATACATACATACACACACACAAAATCAAAAACACAGGACATACAACACTTCACTAGTGGACAACACGTCACAAGACATATTGTTAGTGTGGGGTTATGGTTTATAGTCCGTCTGTGTTTAGGAATCTGATGCTTGTTGGACTGAATGACTTGCGTTCCCGGTTTGTTCTGTAGAGCCTGTAATGTTTGGTACGGGTTAGACAGTGGCGTGGTGATGTCCTTCTTGATCTCTCTGGCTTCCTGGATGGTTCTGGATTCAGAGGGTTGAGATATGTTGGTACATCGCAGACTTCGCTTTGAAACGTTGACTTGTTACGTGAACTGTGTTAGTGGTTGGTGTTTGTTATTTCATTTATTTGTATTACCTTTATTTAACTAGGCAAGTCAGTTAAGAACAAATTCTTATTTACAATGACGGCCCAAGAACAGTGGGTTAGCTGCCTGTTCAGGGCAGAACGACAGATTTGTACCTTGTCGGCTCGGGGATTTGAATTTGCAACCTTTCGGTTACTAGTCCAACGCTCTAACCACTAGGCTACCCTGCCGATATTGACAATGAACCATACCAGCCGAGGAAACAGAAGGTGAGAAAGCTTTCGATGAATGACTTCTAGATGGAGTATTGTGTTGTCGACATTTTCTGAGTTCACGGAGGAGCTGCAGTCTTTGTTGTCCTTTTTTGTAATACTGTTTGTGTAACCTGGGCCCTGGTCATAAGTAGGGCCCTAGAAAGGGGATAGGGTGCCCGTCGGGACGTAGCCAAGGTCTGTGGCACGGTCAGAGGAAGCCTGATGAGAAGGTTAAGGTTCAGAGGTCAGAGGAAGCCTGATGAGAAGGTTAAGGTTCGGAGGACAGAGGAAGCCTGATGAGAAGGTTAAGGTTCGGAGGTCAGAGGAAGCCTGATGAGAAGGTTAAGGTTCAGAGGTCAGAGGAAGCCTGATGAGAAGGTTAAGGTTCGGAGGACAGAGGAAGCCTGATGAGAAGGTTAAGGTTCAGAGGTCAGAGGAAGCCTGATGAGAAGGTTAAGGTTCAGAGGTCATAGGAAGCCTGATGAGAAGGTTAAGGTTCGGAGGTCAGAGGAAGCCTGATGAGAAGGTTAAGGTTCGGAGGTCAGAGCCTCTCTCTCTCTCCCCTCTCTCTCTCTCTCCCCCTCAATTCAATTCAATTCAAGGGGCTTTATTGGCATCATCCCCAAGTAAGGTATATAATATATAAAGTGAAATAAACAATAAAAATTAACAGTAGACATCACACATCAGAAGTTTCAAAACCCATTACTGTCTGTCTCTCACAAGATAAAATAAATAAGCATAGATATGTGTTGTATTTACAATGGTGCCTTCTCTCTCTTTCTCGTGGCAACAGGTCACAAATCTTGCTCTCTGATGGCACACTGTGTAGTTAATGTCACTGAGCACCAGGACAGGGCCCACCATCAGCGCTGCCCCCTCCCCCCTCCTCTTTGACAGCTTTATACCCCCCATCACAAGCAGTGGCCAATCACAACCCTGGACACACACACTGCTACCTCGTAAAGACGAGTGATGAGAGTTCAGAGGGGACAGTATGAAAGGGAGGGAGGGAGAGAAGGAGTGGAGAGAGTGAGAGGCTGTGTGTGTGCGTGTGTGTGTGTGTGTGTGTGTGTGTGTGTGTGTGTGTGTGTGTGTGTGTGTGTGTGTGTGTGTGTGTGTGTGTGTGTGTGTGTGTGTGTGTGTGTGTGTGCGTGTGCGTGTGCGTTTGTGTGCGTGTGCGTGTGTGTGTGTGCGTGCGTGTGTGTTGCTGTCATAAACAAAGAGGCAGGCTCCCAGTGTAGGAGATGGATGTGACACAGGACAGCACGCCAAATCACCGCTGAAAAGACACAAAGGTTACGCTGGCTGAGAGAGGGAGGGACCGGGACAAATGGAGACAAGAGGAGAGGAAAATAAATGATTACCAACTCACTACTCCTCAGGCCTCGTGCCTCGTGCCACTGTCAGAGTGTGAGTTGGGAAGAGAGAAAGAAACGTAGAGAGACATCTCTTTTTTTAATGTCTGTGAGGACCAGTATCACAGGCTCCTTTAAACAAACACATTAGATGTCCATTCATCTGGGTCAGGTCCCGTGTACCTCAGCTGGTAGAGCATGCGTTGTGGGTTCGATTCCCACGGGGGACCAGTACGAACATGTACAAACTCACTAATGTAATGGGCTCTGGATAGGAGCTTCTGCTAAATGACTCAAATGTAAATGTACAATGTACTTATACAACAGTGACTTCCCTCCTCTCTTCTTCTCTCTCTCTCCTCTCTTCCTCTCTCTCTCTCTTCTCTTCTTCTCTCTCTCTATTCTTATCTCTCCTCTCTTCTTCTTTCTCTCTCCTCTATTCTTATCTCTCTCTCCTCTCTTCTTCTCTCTCTCTCTACTCTTATCTCTCCTCTCTTCTTCCCTCTCTCTCTCTCTCTCTCTCTCTCTCTCCTCTATTCTTATCTCTCCTCTCTTCATCTCTCTATCTCCTCTCTCCTCTCTTCTTCTCTCTCTCCTCTCTTCTTCTTCTCTCTCTCTCTCTCTCTTTCTCTCTCTCTCTCCTCTATTATTATCTCTCCTCTCTTCTCTCTCTCCTCTATTCTTATCTCTCCTCTCTTCTTCTCTCTCTCCTCTCTTCTTCTCTCTCTCTCCTCTCTTCTTCTCTCTCTCTCCTCTTCTTCTCTTTCTCCTCTTTTCTTCTCTCTCTCTCTTCTATTCTTATATCTCCTCTTTTCTCTCTCTCTCCTCTCTTCTCTCTCTCCTCTCTTCTCTCTCGCCTCTCTTCTTCTCTATCTCTCCTCTCTTCTTATCTATCCTCTGTTCCTCTCTCTCTCTCTTTCTTCTTCTCTCTCTCCTCTCTTCTCCTTTCTCTCTTCTTCTTCTCTCTCTCTTATATTCTCTCTCCTCCTCTCCCTGCCTGTAGCATATTGACATTGCTCTCTGGTTGTCCTCCTTTCAGACACTAAGTCAACTCCTGCACTGCTCACAAGGGATCATCATATTAAAATCCTCCACAACTTTCACAATAACGTATCAGAGACACAGACACAGACACACGCACGCACGCACGCACGCACACACACACACACACACACACACACACACACACACACACACACACACACACACACACACACACACACACACACACACACACACACACACACACACACACCCAGCAGATCCTTAACTGGTTCCTTGGGAACTAATTAACATCACCTGTGTTAATTATTGCCTCAAACCAATCAACAGCTTTTTCCCTAATTGGGAGTCAGCAGGCTGGGAGTCACCATGGCGACACTTGTCACCTGAGGCTAGGGGAATTACAGAGCAATCCGCATACTCAGCCAATGGGAGGGCTCGTTTAGCCCAGACAAAAACACCAAACAACAACAGAAGAAAATGGATTTATCAGTTACCTCTTCAGTCTGTACCACTTCAGGGACTGCTACGGCCTATGTTGCTTTGAATTCCCACATATTAAAAGTGTCCAGGGTTGAGAAATCATGGGGAACTGCCCCCTGCAACAGGAGATAGGAGGCTAGGAGGGGCAGGAAGCAGGCAGAGGAAGAGAGAAAGAGAGAGACAGACAGGGTCAGAAAGAGAGACAGACAGGGACAGAGAGAGAGACGGACAGGGACAGAGAGAGAGAGACGGACAGGGACAGAGAGAGAGAGACAGACAGGGACAGAGAGAGAGAGACAGACAGGGACAGAGAGAGACAGACAGGGACAGAGAGAGAGAGAGACAGACAGGGACAGAGAGAGAGACGGACAGGGACAGCGAGAGAGAGATGGACAGGGACAGAGAGAGAGAGACGGACAGGGACAGAGAGAGAGAGACGGACAGGGACAGAGAGAGAGAGATGGACAGGGACAGAGAGAGAGACAGACAGGGACAGAGAGAGAGAGAGAGAGACAGACAGGGACAGAGAGAGAGGGAGATGGACAGGGACAGAAAGAGAACGACGGACAGGGACAGAGAGAGAGGAAGAGAGAAAGAGAGAGAACGAGAGCAGAGGGAGGAAGAGAGCAAGGAGCAGCAAGGAGAGTTGGAGGTTGTTGCTGTCTGCCTCCTGGCTCCTGCCTCCTGTGTGTGTGATGGGATTGATTTTCCTTCAACGGGTCCTCCTATTTGGACATGGCTGGCAGGCAGCAGGGTTAGGAGCAGCTCTGGAGCGGCCCTTTCTCTGTACAGGGCTGGCTGAGGGCCACGGGGCCACTCTTTACTGACGGCCCCACAGATCAATACACCTGTCAGGCTGAGGGCCAGCATAGGCCACTGACACGCACAGCAACACACACACCAACACAGAACAGCACACACAAAGACACATACGCATGCACACATACACACACACACACACACACTCCCAGCGTCTCACCCCTAATATTACAGTGAGTGTGTTAGCGTTCTTCTTCGCTGTGTCTGTGATGCTGTTACCTGTGTGTTATCTTTAACCAGTTTATCAGTGATTCAGGACACCAATTTAAAAATAAAATACATCTTTAAATTGATGAACAAAACATTAAATAACAGCACACAGTGTGGAAACATAACTCTTCATCTGGGCTTTATCATTTATTGCTTAATATTTGCAAAGCTCATTATATGATCTAAGCTTGTAGCTATGTAGTAATTACATTCATCTGTGATTTCTTCCAAATGTGAAAGAAGCCATTTGTGCTACAGAAGCTAGTATCTGTTTGTCTGTGAGGCTTTGAGGTTGGGAACTAGCTGACGAGCGCTAGGTGATGAGCGCTAGGCGCTAGGTGGTGAGCGCTAGTTGCTAGGTGATGAGTGCTAGGCGCTTGGTGGTGAGCGCTAGGTGCTAGCTGATGAGCGCTAGGCGCTAGGTGGTGAGCGCTAGGTGCTAGGTGATGAGCACTAGGCGCTAGGTGGTGAGCGCTATGTGCTAGGTGATGAGCACTAGGCGCTAGGTGGTGAGCGCTAGGTGCTAGGTGATGAGCGCTAGGCGCTAGGTGGTGAGCGCTAGGTGCTAGGTGATGAGCACTAGGCGCTAGGTGGTGAGCGCTAGGTGCTAGGTGATGAGCGCTAGGTGCTAGGTGGTGAGTGCTAGGCGCTTGGTGGTGAGCGCTAGGCGCTAGGTGGTGAGCGCTAGGCACTAGGTGGTGAGCGCTAGGTGGTGAGCGCTAGGCGCTAGGTGGTGAGCACTAGGTGGTGAGAGCTAGGCGCTAGGTGGTGAGCGCTAGGTGCTAGGTGATGAGCACGAGGCGCTAGGTGGTGAGCGCTAGGTGCTAGGTGATGAGCGCTAGGCGCTAGGTGGTGAGCACTAGGTGCTAGGTGATGAGCGCTAGGCGCTCGGTGGTGAGCACTAGGTGGTGAGAGCTAGGCGCTCGGTGGTGAGCGCTAGGCGGTGAGGGAGCAGCAGCTCTTCTAACGGTGAATGAAACAACGATCCACCTCCCAGGCTCCTCTGCTCTGCAAGCAGAGAGGACATCGGGCCAGCTGAGTCCTCCAGGCTCCCGCAAATAACAAGCGGTAAATAATTCAACAGAGCACACACGCACATACACACACACACACACACACACACTGGAGGAGAGAGAGAGAGATCATGTGGAGAGGGGAAGAAACACAACAACAAAACAAATATGAGATGAGCTCAGAGCGTTCAAAGAACCACGCAGTGTCAACACCCAATCAAATCCTGGCGGGGTAGCGAGCAGAGAGCAGAGAGAAAGGGGGGGATATTTAAACGTGAGTATGGAGGGGGGACAACCCTCAGCACTCAAATTCAAACAGAATTAATCTATGAGCATTAACAATCAGATGACTGCAGGGTATAGGAGAAGTAGAGCAGGTTTACACTACTACTGCTGTCCAGGTTTACACAACTACTACTGCTGTCCAGGTTTACACTACTACTGTTGTCCAGGTTTACACAACTACTACTGCTGTCCAGGTTTACACAACTACTACTGCTGTCCAGGTTTACACTACTACTGTTGTCCAGGTTTACACAACTACTACTGCTGTCCAGGTTTACACAACTACTACTGCTGTCCAGGTTTACACTACTACTGTTGTCCAGGTTTACACAACTACTACTGCTGTCCAGGTTTACACAACTACTACTGCTGTCCAGGTTTACACTACTACTACTGCTGTCCAGGTTTACACTACTACTACTGCTGTCCAGGTTTACACCACGACTGCTGTCCAGATTTACACTACTACTGCTGTCCAGGTTAACACCACGACTGCTGTCCAGGTTTACACAACTACTGCTGTCCAGGTTTACACAACTACTACTGCTGTCCAGGTTTACACTACTACTGCTGTCCAGGTTTACACTACTACTGCTGTCCAGGTTTACACAACTACTACTGCGGTCCAGGTTTACACTACTACTACTGCTGTCCAGGTTTACACTACTACTGCTGTCCAGGTTTACACTACTACTACTGCTGTCCAGGTTTACACTACTACTGCTGTCCAGGTTTACACTACTACTACTGCTGTCCAGGTTTACACTACTACTGCTGTCCAGGTTTACACTACTACTACTGCTGTCCAGGTTAACACCACGACTGCTGTCCAGATTTACACAACTACTACTGCTGTCCAGATTTACACTACTACTGCTGTCCAGGTTTACACAACTACTACTGCTGTCCAGGTTTACACTACTACTACTGCGGTCCAGGTTTACACAACTACTACTGCTGTCCAGGTTTACACAACTACTGCTGTCCAGGTTTACACAACTACTACTGCTGTCCAGGTTTACACTACTACTGCTGTCCAGGTTTACACTACTACTGCTGTCCAGGTTTACACTACTACTGCTGTCCAGGTTTACACTACTACTACTGCTGTCCAGGTTTACACTACTACTGCTGTCCAGGTTTACACTACTACTGCTGTCCAGGTTTACACTACTACTACTGCTGTCCAGGTTTACACTACTACTACTGCTGTCCAGGTTTACACTACTACTACTGCTGTCCAGGTTTACACTACTACTACTGCTGTCCAGGTTTACACTACTACTACTGCTGTCCAGGTTTACACAACTACTACTGCTGTCCAGGTTTACACTACTACTGCTGTCCAGGTTTACACTACTACTGCTGTCTCTTTACACTACTACTACTGCTGTCCAGGTTTACTACTACTACTGCTGTCCAGGTTTACACTACTACTACTGCTGTCCATTTACATCCTACTACTGCTGTCCAGGTTTACACATCTACTACTGCTGTCCAGGTTTACACTACTACTGCTGTCCCCCTTACACAACTACTACTGCTGTCCAGGTTTACACTACTACTACTGCTGTCCAGGTTTACACTACTACTACTGCTGTCCAGGTTTACACTACCTGCTGTCCAGGTTTACACTACTACTACTGCTGTCCAGGTTTACACTCCTACTGCTGTCCAGGTTTACATACTACTCCTTCCAGGTTTACACTACTACTCCCCTCCAGGTTTACCCTACTCCTGCCCCCCCTCCAGGTTTACACCTACTACTGCGGTCCAGGTTTACACTACTACTGCTGGTCCAGGTTTACCACTACTACTGCTGTCCAGGTTTATACTACTACTGCTGCTCCAGGTTTACACTACTACTGCTGTCCAGGTTTACACTCCATCCTGCTTCCAGGTTTACACTACCCCTGCTGTCCCCCTTTATACTACTACTACTGCTGTCCAGGTTTACAACTACTACTGCCTCCCCCTTACACTACTACTACTGCTGTCCAGGTTTACACTACTACTGCCCCTCCAGGTTTACACTACTACTCCATCCAGGTTTACACACTACTGCTCCCTTTACACTCCACTCCTGCTGTCCAGGTTTACATCCTACTGCCCCAGGTTTACACTACTACTACTGCTGTCCAGGTTTACACTACTACTGCTTCCAGGTTTACACTACTACTACTGCCCAGGTTTACCTACTACTGCTGTCCAGGTTTACACTACTACTCATCGGTCCAGGTTTACACTACTACTACTGCTGTCCAGGTTTACACTACTACTACTGCTGTCCAGGTTTACACTACTACTACTGCTGTCCAGGTTTACACAACTACTACTGCTGTCCAGGTTTACACTACTACTGCGGTCCAGGTTTACACTACTACTACTGCTGTCCAGGTTTACACTACTACTACTGCTGTCCAGGTTTACACTACTACTGCTGCTGTCCAGGTTTACCTACTACTACCTCCATTTACCCTACTACTGCGGTCCAGGTTTACACAACTACTACTGCTGTCCAGGTTTACACTACTACTACTGCTGTCCAGGTTTACACAACTACTGTTGTCCAGGTTTACACTACTACTACTGCTGTCCAGGTTTACACTACTACTGCTGCTGTCCAGGTTTACACTACTACTACTGCGGTCCAGGTTTACACTACTACTACTGCGGTCCAGGTTTACACAACTACTGCTGTCCAGGTTTACACTACTACTACTGCTGTCCAGGTTTACACAACTACTGTTGTCCAGGTTTACACAACTACTGCTGATGTCCAGGTTTACACAACTACTGCTGTCCAGGTTTACACAACTACTGCTGATGTCCAGGTTTACACAACTACTGTTGTCCAGGTTTACACAACCACTGCTGATGTCCAGGTTTACCAACTACTGCTGTCCAGGTTTACACAACTACTACTGATGTCCAGGTTTACACTACTACTACTGCTGTCCAGGTTTACACAACTACTACTGCTGTCCAGGTTTACACAACTACTACTGCTGTCCAGGTTTACACAACTACTACTGCTGTCCAGGTTTACACTACTACTGCTCAATACTCAATGCAAGGAAAGAGAGATGGAAGTGAGAGAACGCTGATTGAACTCTGATCACGTATTGTTTTGAGGGTAAGATGAGCTCCAAAAATGGCTCTATTACAGCCTGAGAGGGATCCCTTCTCCTGTTATCCCCCATCCGATCCCCCCTCCATCCCTCCCCCTCCATCCCCTCCCCCCTCCCTCCATCCATCCCCCTCCTTCCATCCCTCCCCCCCCTCCCTCCCCCTCCATCCCTCCTTCCATCCAACCCCTCCCTCCCCCTCCATCCCTCCTTCCATCCCCCCTCCTCCCTCCCCCTCCATCCCTCCTTCCATCCAACCCCCTCCCTCCCTCCCCCTCCATCCCTCCTTCCATCCCCCCTCCCTCCCTCCCCCTCCATCCCTCCTTTCCCAACCCCCTCCCTCCCCCTCCATCCCCCTCCCTCCCCCTCCCTCCCCCTCCCCCCTCCATCCCCCCTCCATCCCACCCTCCCTCCATCCTCCTTCCATCCCTCCCCCTCCATCCCTCCTTCCATCCAACCCCTCCCTCCCTCCCCCTCCATCCCTCCTTCCATCCAACCCCTCCCTCCCCCCCATCCCTCCTTTCATCCCCCCCATCCATCCCCCTCCATCCCTCCCTCCCTCCCTCCATCCCCCTCCCTCCATCCCCCTCCATCCATCCCCCCCTCCCTCCCCCTCCATCCATATCCCTCCATCCCCCCCTCCCTCCCCCTCCATCCCCCTCCATCCCCCCTCCATCCCTCCTCCATCCAAGGTCCCTCCATTCCCTCCATCCCTCCTTCCATCCATCCCTCCCTCCCTCCTCCTCCATCCATCCCTTCCCTCCCTCCCCCTCCATCCATCCCCTCCCTCGCTCCCCCTCCATCCATCCAACCAGCCCTCCCTCCCTCCATCCCCCCACACCCACCATCCACCCTCCCTCCCTCCCTCCTTCCATCCCTCCCTCCCTCCTCCATCCATCCAAACATCTCCACCCTCCCAGAGACCACCATCCATCCCTCCCACCCTCCATCCCCCATCCCTCTATCCATCCATCCCTCCCTCCCTCCTCCCTCTCCATCCATCCCTGTTCCCTCCCTCCTCCCTCCCTCCCCCTCCCTCCCTCCCTCCATCCTCCCTCCCTCCTCCCTCCATCCCTGCCTCCCTCCCAGCTCCCTCCATCCCCCTCCCTCCCTCCATCCCCCATCCCTCCCTCAATCCCCCTCCCTCCCCCTCCCTTCCTTTCCTCCATCCCAACTCCAGGACAAATCCCCATCCCTCCATCCCACCCTCCCTCAATGTGTTTTCCCCACCCTCTCCCCTTCATCCATATTTGAGGGTCCCTCCATCCCCCTTCCCTCCCTCCCTCCCTCCATCCCCCTCCATGTCCAAAGAGCCTCCCTCCATCCCCCCTCCCGTGATTAAGTCATCCGAACCCCCCTCCCTCCCCCCTCCATCCATCCCCTCCTGTCCCTC
The DNA here is from genome assembly GCF_036934945.1 of Oncorhynchus masou masou. Classification (NCBI taxonomy): domain Eukaryota; kingdom Metazoa; phylum Chordata; class Actinopteri; order Salmoniformes; family Salmonidae; genus Oncorhynchus; species Oncorhynchus masou. Next base: position 119,544 of record NW_027004324.1, read on the forward strand.
CATCCCCCTTGATCCATGTAGTTATTTTACTATCCCTGGCCTCCATAGACCCCCTCCATCCCCCTTACATCCATCCCCCTGCCTCCCTCCCTCCATCCCCCCTCCCTCCCTCCCTCCATCCGTCCCCCTCTCCATCCCCCTCCATCCATCCCCCTCCCTCCCTCCCCCTAACACCTCCATCCCCCTCCATCCCCCCTCCATCCCTACTTCCATCCAACCCCTCCCTCCATCCCTCCCTCCATCCCTCCTTCCATCCATCCCTCCCTCTTCCTCCTCCACCATCCCTTCCTCCCAACAGCACCAAAGTTCCACTCCCTGGCCCCCCTCCATCCATCCATTACATCAACATGCTCCTCCATAGAGCTGCTCCCACCATCCAGCCCTCCTCCCATCCCTGTTCCACCCAGAGCTCCTCCATCCATCCATCCATCCCTCCCTCCCCCAGAGCTGCATCACAGAGCTCCTCACTCCATCCCCTCCAGAGCTGTTCCATCCAGCCCTCCCTAGAGCTCCTAACTCCATCCATCCATCCCTCCTCCCCAGAGCTCCATCCATCCCTCACAGAGCTGCTCCATCCCCCTCCCTCCCATCCATCCCCCATCCCTCCCTGCTATCCCCCCTACCTCCCCCAGAGCTGATCCCACAGAGCTGCTCATCCCTCCTCCCTCCCCCTCCCTCCATATGTGTGCATCCTCATGCAATATTAAGCAGCATGGATGGAGGGTCATAAAGCTCCCTGAGGTTCTACCATTGTAAATTATAAATCCCTATTGATTTCTTCTCTTCCTTGCTAACCAGAGGACTCATTGTGAGAACACAGAGCTGACTGACAGAGAGCACTTTAACAGATCAGAACCAAGAGCTGTTAATAGACTACGTTAATTAGAGCCACCACACACACAGAGACACACAGATACACACCTAGAGCTGTTACACAGACACACATACATGGAAACACTCACAGCTGTTAACAGAGCTGCACACACACACTGTTAACATAGACCAACACAGACTGCACACACAGCTGTCCTCTATCTGTGGAGACCTAGAGTTTCTCTCCACTTAAGCCCTGTTCAAGGCGGTGACACAGGCCTTGAGAAGGAAAGGCCTTGGCCATAGAGCTCTTTTCATGCTACCCACTGTCTCATTAGGGAATGCTTTGCAGCTTCCAACCTGCTAATTCAATTTATTTCCCCTCAAAGGAAGCTGAACTTCAGACCTAATTCACTATATCACAACTACAGGACAAATAGACATCGGTAACACAGCTGGAACAATGCTGTTTTCCCCACGATGTGTTTTTCATCCATATTTGAGGGTAGTTTGGATGAGGTCTTGTGGAAGAGGGTTGTGAAGGGAGCTGATAACACAGAGCGTCCATGTTGTAACATAGAGCGTCTGCATTACGAGTCCCGTGATTAGAGTCATTGAACACAGAGCTCCTGTTATACATAGTCTACTGTGGAGCTGCTAACACAGAGCTTGAAACATAGAGTTATTTTACTATATGGCCCATAGACCTCCTTTACTTGCATCAGAGCTTGCAGTGTGAGTGCATGAGCTGTTAACATGAGCTGCTAACATGAGCTGTGTAACATGAGCTGTGTGTGAGCTGTTAACATGAGCTGTGTAACATAGAGCGTGTGTAACATAGAGCTGTGTGTGTGTGTGTGTGTGTGTGTGTTTGTGTAGCTGCTCCAGTGGCCCGCTGCCTAACACTGAGCATTGTCTACCTCATCCCTTCATTAGAGCCTAGCAACTATTCTAGACCTCTCTTGTCTGACAAGGCAGACATATCCTCTTACCAACAGCACACAAAGTGTTGGCAGTGGCACTTCAGCACTGGAGTGGCTGCCATAGAGCTGTTAACCATTGCTAACATTCAACATGAGCTGCTAACATAGAGCTGCTAACACAGAGCTGTTAACACAGAGCTGCTAACACAGAGCTGCTAACATAGAGCTGTTAACATAGAGCTGCTAACATAGAGCTGCTAACATAGAGCTGTTAACACAGAGCTGCTAACACAGAGCTGCTAACACAGAGCTGCTAACATAGAGCTGTTAACATAGAGCTGCTAACATAGAGCTGCTAACATAAAGCTGCTAAACACAGAGCTGCTAACATAGAGCTGCTAACACAGAGCTGCTAACATAGAGCTGTTAACATAGAGCTGCTAACACAGAGCTGCTAACACAGAGCTGATAACACAGAGCTGCTAACATAGAGCTGTTAACATAGAGCTGCTAACATAGAGCTGCTAACATAGAGCTGTTAACTAACATAGAGCTGCTAACACAGAGCTGTTAACATAGAGCTGATAACACAGAGCTGCTAACATAGAGCTGTTAACATAGAGCTGCTAACATAGAGCTGTTAACATAGAGCTGATAACACAGAGCTGCTAACATAGAGCTGCTAACACAGAGCTGCTAACATAGAGCTGTTAACATAGAGCTGCTAACATAGAGCTGCTAACATAGAGCTGCTAACATAGAGCTGCTAACACAGAGCTGTTAACATAGAGCTGATAACACAGAGCTGCTAACATAGAGCTGCTAACATAGAGCTGCTAACATAGAGCTGTTAACATAGAGCTGATAACACAGAGCTGCTAACATAGAGCTGCTAACATAGAGCTGCTAACATAGAGCTGTTAACATAGAGCTGCTAACACAGAGCTGCTAACACAGAGCTGCTAACATAGAGCTGATAACACAGAGCTGCTAACATAGAGCTGCTAACATAGAGCTGTTAACATAGAGCTGCTAACACAGAGCTGCTAACACAGAGCTGCTAACTCAGAGCTGATAACACAGAGCTGCTAACACAGAGCTGTTAACATAGAGCTGCTAACACAGAGCTGCTAACATAGAGCTGCTAACATAGAGCTGTTAACACAGAGCTGCTAACATAGAGCTGCTAGCATAGAGCTGTTAACATAGAGCTGCTAACATAGAGCTGTTAACATAGAGCTGCTAACATAGAGCTGCTAACACAGAGCTGCTAACATAGAGCTGTTAACATAAAGCTGCTAACATAGAGCTGTTAACACAGAGCTTCTAACATAGAGCTGTTAACACAGAACTGCTAACACAGAGCTGCTAACATAGTACTGTTAATCACAGAGCTGCTAACACAGAGCTGTTAGCACAGAGCTGCTAACACAGAGCTGCTAACACAGATCTGCTAGCACAGAGCTTCTAACACAGAGCTGCTAGCACAGAGCTGCTAACACAGAGCTGCTAACACAGATCTGCTAGCACAGAGCTGCTAACACAGAGCTGCTAACACAGAGCTGCTAACATAGAGCTGTTAACACAGAGCTGCTAGCACAGAGAGGTGGGCGTGGAGTCATTTTTAACCTGCCTCAGTGTCTGTGTGAATCACTGTGCTTCTCATAGGTCTTCGCAGATACAGTTTCATCACTTTACATCTCGCTAGCTTGATTAATTTGATAAACCCAAACAGCTTGATTGACTTGATAATAATTATATCAAAGTCAAATACATCTCTAACAATGCTATTCCTCCCTTGTATTCAATGGAGGGGAGGTGGTGTATCAGACTAACTGACACAGTCATACAGTATGGAGGAGGAGAGGAGAGGAGAGGAGAGGAGAGGAGAGGAGAGGAGAGGAGAGGAGAGGAGAGGAGAGGAGAGGAGAGGAGAGGAGGAGGGAGAGGAGGGAGAGGAGAGGAGAGAGGAGAGGAGAGGAGAGGAGAGGAGAGGAGAGGAGAGGAGAGGAGAGGAGAGGAGAGGCTTCTCAGTCAAGCTTTCAGATGGATCGAGGAGGAAAGTATATTGAGTAACCCTTCTAGGGCGGAGGAACCCTATCCCCTTGCTCCCTCTCCTCTCTCATCTCTCCTTGCCCCTCCCTCCTCTCTTCTCCCCTCTTTCCTCCCCTCTCTCCTCTCTTCTCCCATCTCTCCTCTCTCTTCCCTCCCTTCTCCTCTCTCCTCTCTCTCTCTCTCCTCTCTCCTCCCTCTCTCCTCTCCTCTTCTCCCCTCTTCTCTCCCTCTTTCCCTCTCTCCTCTCTCTCTCCTCTCTCCTCCTTCCTCTCTCCTCTCCTCTCTCCTCTCTTCTCCCCTCTCTCCTCTCTTCTCCCATCTCTCCTCCCTCCTCTCTCTTCCCTCCTTTCTCCTCTCTCTCCCTCTCCTCCTCCTCTCCCTCCCTCTCTCTCCTCTCTCCTCTCTTCTCCCATCTTCTCCCTCCCCTCCTCTCCTCTCTCCTCCTCCTTTCTCCTTCTTTCTCCCCTCTCTTCTCCTCTCTCCTCCTCCCTCTCCTCTCTTCTCCTCCCCTCCTCCCTCCTCTCTTCTCCCCTCTCTTCTCCCCTCTCTCCCTGCTCCTCTCTCTTCCCTCCTCTCTCCTCTCATCTCTTCCCTCCTCTCTCCTCCCTCCTCTCTTCTCTCCTCTCTCTCCACTCTCCACTCTTCCCTGTCCTCCCTCTTTCCAGCTCAATCACAGCGTACTTAATGCATCTATAGAAATGCTAATGGTCTCCAGGATTCCAAATCATTTTCTCATTGTCCGCATCGGGATTCTTCTTTAATAGACAGACACAAAGCCAAGTCTCTTTGTGCCATTAAATAAGAGAACTAAAAAGTGCTGACAAGGAAGGAACTGATGTTGAGTTTAGTATAGGAGGGAAAAGAGGAGGTTTTATTCACCTAACAATCACAGCCCGAGGTAACCTTTGACCCAGTACCGTGTCATCAAATTGTGACCTATTAACTGTAACTACTATAATATTGTTGGTCTAAAATCTAGATAGCCTTATTACAGCCTTGAAGATCCCAAGCCCACTAGACTGGCTGAGAGGGCAGGAAAATGAGCCATAGTTACAGAAGGAGCTGTGTTGGTCATCTCCTCACTGCATGGTCTCTCAGACACACTGAGATAGGAAGCAGAAAAACATAATCCATCCATTAAAATGCTGCATCACATCCTCTATTACCACTGGGAGGCACTTCCTCATTAACCAGGGAGAGAGAGGAGAGAGGGGAGAGAGGAGAGAGGGGAGAGAGGAGAGAGGGAGGGAGAGAGAGAGGGAGAGGAGGAGAGAGAGGAGAGAGAGGGAGAGGGGGAGAGAGGAGAGAGGGAGAGAGGAGAGAGGAGAGGAGGGGAGAGGAGAGAGAGGAGAGGGGGGAGAGATGAGAGGGGAGAGAGAGGAGGGGGCAGAGGGAGAGAGGAGGGAGAGGAGAGGAGAGGGGAGGGAGAGAGGGAGAGAGGGAGAGAGGAGAGAGGAGGGAGGGAGAAGGGGGAGAGAGAGAGAGAGGAGAGGAGAGAGGAGAGAGAGAGAGGAGAGGGAGAGGAGAGAGGGAGAGAGGAGAGGAGAGAGAGAGAGGAGAGGAGAAGAGAGGGGGAGAGAGGAGAGGGGGAGAGAGGGAGAGAGGGAGAGGAGAGAGAGAGGGGGAGGAGGAGAGAGAGAGAGAGAGGAGAGAGGGAGAGGAGAGGAGAGGAGGAGAGGAGAGGAGAGGAGAGGAGAGGAGAGAGAGAGAGGAAGAGAGGAGAGGAGAGGAGAGGAGAGGAGAGGAGAGGAGAGGAGGAGAGGAGAGGAGAGGAGAGGAGAGGAGAGAGTCAGCATGTAGTGGCCCTGCTTATCCTGTGGCTCATTCCACTGGCATTTCTTTACGTAATTTACCAGCATTATTGTTCTGTTACAGCGGTGAGGAGGAGGGCCCATGTTTAAAGACTGTTCAGCTGTTCAGCCTTACAGGACCTCTTGCACGGAGGGAGACAGTCGGCAGGGTGTTAGTGAGCACCACTGATAGTTACAACATGAACACACATCCCACACCAACAAGCAGCGTTCGTATCGCACACCAAAACCTCATTAGCTCTCTCCTCTCTCTCTCTCTCTCTCTCTCTCTCTCTCTCTCTCTCTCTCTCTCTCTCTCTCTCTCTCTCTCTCTCTCTCTGATTTGCCCCTTGTCCCATACCAAGTACAAATCCCTGCTCTGGGTCTGTTCTGGGTCTGCTCTGGGTCTGCTCTGGATCTGCTCTGGGTCTGTTCTGGGTCTGTTCTGGGTCTGCTCTGGGTCTGTGGTGCAAGTTACTTAGATTCAGCTTGAAAAATAAAGAAAGAAAAGAGAAGAACTCCGCCAGTCAATTTACTGATGACACCAATAAACTATAACACACCTGGTTCATGAGGTTACTGATGACACCAATAAACTATAACACACCTGGTTCATGAGGTTGCTGAAGACACCAATAAACTATAACTGGGTCTGTTCATGAGGTTACTGAAGACACTCAATAAACTATAACACACCTGTTTATAACACACCTGGTTCATGAGGTTACTGATGACACCAATAAACTATAACACACCTGGTTCATGAGGTTACTGATGACACCAATAAACTATAACACACCTGGTTCATGAGGTTACTGATGACACCAATAAACTATAACACACCTGGATCATGAGGTTACCGATGATGTCTCAAGATGGTAAGTTGGTGGTTGAAGATATCCCTCTCGTGGTGTGGGGGCTGTGCTTTGGCGGGGTGGGGTTATATCCTTCCTGTTTGGCCCTGTCCGGGGGTGTCCTCAGATGGGGCCACAGTGTCTCCTGACCCTTCCTGTCTCAGCCTCCAGTATTTATGCTGCAGTAGTTTATGTGTCGGGGGGCTCGGGTCAGTTTGTTATATATGGAGTACTTCTCCTGTCCTATTCGGTGTCCTGTGTGAATCTAAGTGTGCGTTCTCTAATTCTCTCTTTCTCTCTCTCTTTCTCTCTCTCGGAGGACCTGAGCCCTAGGACCATGCCCCAGGACAACCTGACATGATGACTCCTTGCTGTCCCCAGTCCACCTGGCCGTGCTGCTGGTCCAGTTTCAACTGTTCTGCCTTATTATTATTCGACCATGCTGGTCATTTATGAACATTTGAACATCTTGGCCATGTTCTGTTATAATCTCCACCCGGCACAGCCAGAAGAGGACTGGCCACCCTACATAGCCTGGTTCCTCTCTAGGTTTCTTCCTAGGTTTTGGCCTTTCTAGGGAGTTTTTCTAGCCACCGTGCTTCTTGCTTGCTGTTTGGGGTTTTAGGCACAGCAATTTGAGATATCAGCTGATGTACTTGCACCAATAAACTATAACACACCTGGTTCATGAGGTTACCGATGACACCAATAAACTATAACACACCTGGTTCATGAGGTTACTCACCAATAAACTATAACACACCTGGTTCATGAGGTTACAGATGACACCATAAACTATAACACACCTGGTTCATGAGGTCACTGATGACACCAATAAACTATAACACACCTGGTTCATGAGGTTACCGATGACACCAATAAACTATAACACACCTGGTTCATGAGGTTACCGATGACACCAATAAACTATAACACACCTGGTTCATGAGGTTACTGATGACACCAATGGTTCATTTGATTAAACTATAACACACCTGGTTCATTTACTGATGACACCAATAAACTATAACACACCTGGTTCATGAGGTTACTGAAGACACCAATAAACTATAACACACCTGGTTCATGAGGTCACTGATGACACCAATAAACTATAACACACCTGGTTCATGAGGTTACTGAAGACACCAATAAACTATAACACACCTGGTTCATGAGGTCACTGAAGACACCAATAAACTATAACACACCTGGTTCATGAGGTTACTGAAGACACCATGGTTTAGAATACTGAATAGACAACCCAGCACACAGGCCGTTGTTTCAGAACAAGTCAACGCTGTGAAAAATTAAAGCAGGAGTCCAAAGGGAAGATAATGCTTGGCAGAAGTTGACATTTGTCATCTACAAACTATTTTTTGTGGAGCCAAGAAAACAAACATTTCAGAACTGCATTTTAACTGTGTGCCATTAGTGAGGGCAAGAGGGGAGAGAAAGAGACAGGGGGAAAGAGACAGGGGGAGAGAGGGGAACAAGATGAAAGAAAGAGAGAGGAGAGAGAGAGGGAACAAGATAGAAAGAGAGGGGGAGAGAGAAAGACAGAGGGGGAGAGAGGGGAGAGATAGAGAGAGAAAGAGAAAAGAGGGAGACAGAGGGAGAGAGATAGAGGGGAGAGAGAGAAAAGAAAAAGGGAGACAGAGAAAGTGAAAGAGAGAGAGAGAGATAGAGGGATAGAGGGGAGAGAAAGAGAAAAAGAGGGAGACAGAGGGAGACAGAGAGAGGAGAGAGAGAGATAGAGGGGAGAGAGAGAAAAAGAGGGAGACAGAGAGAAAATGAAAGAGAGAGAGAAAGAGATAGTGGGGGAGAGAGAGAAAAAGAGGGAGTCAGAGAGAGAGTGAGAGAGAGAGAGAGAGAGGGGGGAGAGAGAAAAAGAGGGAGACAGAGAGAGAGAGAGAGAGAGAGAGACAGAGAGAGAGAGAGAGAGAGAGAGAGAGAGAGAGAGAGAGAGAGAGAGAGAGAGAGAGAGGAGAGAGAGATAGAGGGGAGAGACACCCAGAGAGGAGACAGAGAGAAAGTGAAAGAGAGAGAAAAGAGATAGTGGGGGGAAAGAGAGAAAAGGGGTCAGAGAGAGAGTGAAAAGAGAGGGGGGAGAGAGAGAGGGAGTCAGAGAGTGAGAGAGAGAGAGAGAAAAAGAGGGAGACAGAGAGAGAGAGAGAGAGAGACACAGAGAGAGAGAGAGAGAGAGAGAGAGAGAGAGAGAGAGAGAGACACCCAGAGAGAGAGAAAGTGAGAGAAAGAGAGAGAGAGGGGGGAAAGAGGGAGACAGAGAGAGAGAGAGAGAAGAGAGAGGAGACAGAGAGAGAGAGAGAGAGAGAGAGAGAGAGGGAAAGAGAGAGAGAGGGAGACAGAGAGAGAGAGAGAGAGAGAGAGAGAGATGAGAGGGGTGCAGCGAGACCAAAACATTATTTAATCCGGTCCGCCGCAAAACCGCACAATAAATAGTACCATTGTTGTTTTGTCTCCAGCCCAAATGGAGGATGGTGGAGAGAGAGAGAAAGAGAGAGAGGGGGCGCAAGCGAGGGGGAGGAAGAGAGAAAGGGGAGAGAGAGAGAGAGAGAGAGAGAGAGAGAGAGAGAGAGAGAGCGAGATAGAGACTGAAGGAATATCCAGGTGATCTCTCCTCCTTTCATTCACCTCTCCTCTCTAAAGAAAGTAGCGGTTAGACACACACTCACGCACACACACACACACACACACACACACACACACACACACACACACACACACACACACACACACACACACACACACACACACACACACACACACACACACACACACCTTTCTCTCCCACTCCAGCAGAAAGCAGGGAGGATAACGTTTGACTTGCTCACCAGCCAAACATGTTGATGAGGGGAAAATAGTGTTGATCCAGCAAGGAAGCTTTTCTTTTCAAATGAACCCAATAAAACACCACTTTCCCCTTCCTGTAAAACCTTAATCAACTATAAAAACTGTATAACATATATAATTCTGGCTAGTCAATAAAAAAATGCACTTCCCATGCGAAGAGTAGTACTAGGGGGTAAAGTAAGTGGGTGAAAATCGTTCTGTTAGCAATATAATATTTTGTACTTTAGTGAATGAATGTGCGTTTGCTAAGAGGGGTGTGGCCTCAGAGCTGTCAAGACAACCCGAGGAAGACCAACTCAAATATTCCAAATGAGCTCGTGGCAAATCCCTCCACCTTCAGTTGTTTTGGTCTCTCCCCGTGGCGATGAGAGCGGGGATCACGTCTGTAGCGTGTACAAGTCACACCGTCATCACACACTTCACACAGCAGCACAAAGACATGTTGGAGTCATTCCTCCACTTCACACAGCAGCACAAAGACATGTTGGAGTCATTCCTCTCCTTCACACAGCAGCACAAAGACATGTTGGAGTCATTCCTCTCCACTTCACACAGCAGCACAAAGACATGTTGGAGTCATTCCTCTACTTCACACAGCAGCACAAAGACATGTTGGAGTCATTCCTCTCCTTCACACAGCAGCACAAAGACATGTTGGAGTCATTCCTCTACTTCACACAGCAGCACAAAGACATGTTGGAGTCTTCACACAGCAGCACAAAGACATGTTGGAGTCATTCCTCTCCTTCACACAGCAGCACAAAGACATTCCTTGCAGCACAAAGACATGTTGGAGACATTCCTCCACACAGCAGCACAAAGACATGTTGGAGTCATTCCTCCACTTCACACAGCAGCACAAAGACATGTCCATGTCCACGTCCATGTCCTATGTCCACACTCTGGCATTCTGGGTAATTTATGGGCCGTACCCGGACCACTTACTAAATGCTTGATAACTGCCACCTCCCCCTCCCCCCGTGAGAGGGGTGAGGTAAGGGGGAGCCGAGAGGAGAAGGGTGGGGGGGATGAGAGGGAGGGGGTGGTTTGGCCAGGCAGTGAATGCTATGGTTCAGACAGTTTTGTGTAAGTTCAGGGAATTCTTGGAACTGCAGTACTTCCAAGATAAGTTTTTCATCTCTTCTAAGGTTTGAGTGAAATTGTAACAACTGTATGTGGTAACGTTAAAGTTATTTTTTTAAAGTTATAATTTATCGACGAGAGATGTGCCCAGGAGGAGGTCAGGACCCAGAGAGAGAGAAAGGGAGGAGGGCTGAGAGAGACAGAGAGATTTTAGCTACCAAACCATGCCGACTCACTTTAGTCTGAGGCCTGTGTGTGTGTGTGTGTGTGTGTGTGTGTGTGTGTGTGTGTGTGTGTGTGTGTGTGTGTGTGTGTGTGTGTGTGTGTGTGTGTGTGTGTGTGTGTGTGTGTGTGTGTGTGTGTGTGTGTGTGTGTGTGTGTGTGTGTGTGTGTGTGTGTGTGTTTCTCCTCTCAAGCAGACATCGCTGGCGGCAACAAACTGCAGAGACAAACACAAACAAACAGCAGCCAGCAATAAGCAGGAAGATGTCTCTTCATCACCCTGATGGCCATACTGTTTATTCAACCCATCTTTTCCCTGTTTACTTCAAATACACATTTTCACAACAATTTCATTTCTGTATATTTGTATAGTAGATTTTCTAAGTAAATGATTCATCATGAAAAACCAACAGAATAACATTCCCCGCCGGTTTGACCGTGACCACGACTCTCGGTGGTGTCCGCTGGGATTGGGAAAAGAAACACGGGCTGTTTGACCGTGACCACGACTCTCGGTGGTGTCCGCTGGGATTGGGAAAAGAAACACGGGACACCGTGGTCTGGGATGGCGCCGACAGATATGGCAGCTCTGCTTCTAACTCCTAAGCAACTTTGCAGTATTTTATTTTTTGGTGTGTTATTTCTTACATTATAGCCCAGAACAAATTTCTGTGTTATTACATACAGCCGGAAATAACTTTTGGATATCAGAGTGGTGGTAACTCACTAGCATTACATCCAGAAATATGACTTTCCCGAATTGGACTCTTCGCTCGTACACCCCAGGGAAATGTAAATTATTCCAGAGGCTGCTCCAAAACATTGACGGCTGAGAGGAGGTATTCGGAGTGGACTTCTAGTCCGACTCAGGAGGGGTCCACGCTACCCCCGCTTCCGAGTATATTACTCGCTAATGTTCAGTCTCTGGATAATAAAGTAGGCGAGCTCAGGGCGAGGATCTCCTTCCAGAGAGACATCACGGATTGTAACATACTCTGTTTCACGTAAACATGGCTCTCTCGGGATATACTGTCCTATCTATACAGCCAGCTGGGTTCTCAGTACAATCGTGCAGACAGGAATAAAGAACTCACCGGGATGAGGAAACGTGGGTTTGTATGCTTCATGATTAGCTACGCATGGTGTGATTGTGATAATGTACAGAAACTCAAGTCCTTTTGTTCGCCCAACCTAGAATACCTCACAATCAAATGGCGACCATATTACCTCCCAAGAGAATTCTCTTCAGTTATAGTCACAGCCGTGTATATTCTCCCTGAAGCCGATACCACGACGGTCCTCAAAGAACTTCACTGGACTTTATGCAAACTGGAAACCACATATCCTGAGGCTGAATTTATTGTAGCTGGGGATTTTAATAAAGCAAATTTGAGGAAAACGCTACTGAAGTTCTACCAACACAATGACTGTAGTACTCGCTCTGGAAAAACATTGGACCACTGCTACTCAACTTTTCGAAATGCCTTGAAGGCCATCCCCCACCCTCCCTTTGGCATATCTGATCACTCAAACACAAAGTATCTGTGCTAAGGTCTATTCAATGCTAGTCTGACCAATCGGAATCCATACTTCAAGATTGTTTTGATCACACGGACTGGGATTTGATCCGGGTAGCCTCTGAGAATAACACGGACAAATACACGGATACGACACAGTGACTGAGTTCATCAGGAAGCGTAAAGGAGATTCTGTACCCACTCTATTACAACCTACCCAAACCAGAAACCTTGGATAGATGGCAGAATTAACGCGCAAAACTGAAAGCGCGAACCATCGCATTTAACCATTCCAAGGTGACTGGGAATATGGCCAAAAACAAACGGTGTAGTTATTACCTCCGTAAGGCAATCAAACATGCGAAAGGTCAGTAAAGAGACAAAGTGGAGTCGCAATTCAACGGCTCAAACAGGAGATGTATGTGGGTCTACAGACAATGACGGACAACAAAGGGAAAACCAGCCACATCTTGGACAACGACGTCTTGCTTCGCCCGCTTTGAGAATAACACAGTGCCACCAGCGCGGCCCGCTACCAAGGACTGCGGGCTCTCCTTCTCCGTGGTCGATGTGAGTCAGACATTTAAGCGTGTTAACACTCACAAGGCGGCCGGCCCAGACGGCATCCTAGCCGCGTCCTCAGAGTGCAGACCAGCTGGCTGGTGTGTTTACGGACATATTCAATCTCTCCCTATCTGTCGGCTGTCCCCACATGCTTCAAGATGGCCACCATTGTTCCTGTACCCAAGAAAGCAAAGGTAACTGAACTAAATGACTATCGCCCCGTAGCACTCCCTTCTGCCATCATGACGTGCTATGAGAGACTAGTTAAGGATCATAACACCTCCACCTTACCTGCCACCCTAGATCCAATTCAATTTTCTTACAGCCCAAATAGATCCATAGACAATGTAATCGCCATCTTACTGCACACTGCCCTATCCCATCTGGACAACAAGATTACCTATGTAAGAATGCTGTTCATTGACTATAGCTCAGCATTCAACATCATAGTACCCTCAAAAGCTTACTATTAAGCTTGGGGCCCTGAGTCTGAACCCATCCCTGTGCAGCTTGGTCCTGGACTTCCTGACGGGCCGCCCAGAGGTGGTGAAGGTAGGAAACAACACCTCCACTTCGCTGATCCTCAACACAGGAGCCCCACAAGGGTACTTGCTCAGCCCCCTCCTGTACTCCCTGTTCACCCATGACTGTGTTGCCACACACGCCTCCAACTTAATCATCAAGTTTGCAGACGATACAACAGTGGTAGCCTGATTGCCAACAATGATGAGACGGCCTACTGGGAGGAGGTGAGGGTCCTGGGAGAATGGTGCCAGGAAAATAACCTCTCACTCAACGTCAACAAAACAAAGGAGCTGATCGTGGACTTCAGGAAATAGCACAGGGAGCACCCCGCTATCCACATCGACAGGAACGCAGTGGAGAAGGTGGAAAGCTTCAAGTTCCTAGGCGTACACATTACTGACAATCTGAAATGGTCCACCCACACAAACAGTGTGGTGAAGAAGGCTCAACAGCGCCTCTTCAACCTCAGGAGGCTGAAGAAATTCGGCTTGGCCCCTAAAACCCTGACAAACGTTTATAGATGCACAACTGAGAGCATTCTGTCGGGCTGTAACAGCGCCTGGTACGGCAACTGCACTGCCCGCAACTGCTGGGCTCTCCAGAGGGTGGTGCGGTCTACACAACGCATCATCGGAGGGAAAACTACCTGCCCACCAGGACACCTACAGCATCCGATGTCACAGGAAGGCCAAAA
>NW_027004324.1:138457-140957 GCF_036934945.1 Oncorhynchus masou masou
ACTGACTGACTGACCCCTGACTGACTCCTGTCCATTGACTGAGATGAGAGCCTGTTTCCTGTGGGTCCTGGTCCCTGCTGCACTGGGCTATGGCCCTCCAGGACAGGAAGCAATCCACAGACTGGCTGACTGACTGACTGACTGGCTGGTTGACTGACTGACTGGCTGACTGACTGACTGACTGACTGGTTGACTGACTGACTGACTGGTTGACTGACTGACTGACTGGTTGACTGACTGACTGACTTGACTGACTGACTGACTGACTGACTGGTTGACTGACTGGTTGACTGACTGACTGACTGGCTGGCTGACTGACTGACTGACTGGTTGACTGACTGACTGACTGGTTGACTGACTGACTGGTTGACTGACTGACTGACTGACTGACTGGTTGACTGACTGGTTGACTGACTGACTGACTGACTGACTGGCTGACTGACTGACTGACTGGTTGACTGACTGACTGGTTGACTGACTGACTGACTGACTGGCTGACTGACTGACTGACTGACTGACTGACTGACTGACTGACTGACTGACTGGTTGACTGACTGACTGACTGACTGGTTGACTGGTTGACTGACTGACTGACTGGTTGACTGACTGACTGACTGGCTGACTGGTTGACTGACTGACTGGCTGACTGGCTGGTTGACTGACTGACTGACTGACTGACTGACTGGTTGACTGACTGACTGACTGACTGACTGGTTGACTGACTGACTGACTGGTTGACTGACTGACTGACTGACTGGTTGACTGACTGGTTGACTGACTGACTGACTGGTTGACTGACTGACTGACTGACTGGTTGACTGACTGACTGACTGGGTTGACTGACTGACTGACTGGTTGACTGACTGACTGACTGACTGACTGACTGACTGGCTGACTGGCTGACTGACTGACTGGTTGACTGACTGACTGACTGACTGACTGACTGGTTGACTGACTGACTGGTTGACTGACTGACTGACTGACTGACTGGTTGACTGACTGACTGACTGACTGACTGACTGACTGGTTGACTGACTGGACTGACTGACTGGTTGACTGACTGGTTGACTGACTGGTTGACTGACTGACTGACTGGTTGACTGACTGACTGACTGGTTGACTGACTGACTGACTGACTGACTGGTTGACTGACTGACTGGTTGACTGACTGACTGACTGACTGACTGGTTGACTGACTGACTGACTGGTTGACTGACTGACTGACTGACTGACTGGCTGGCTGACTGGCTGACTGACTGGTTAAATATTGGAATGTATTTGGAAAAGTATTGATTGGCAGGTATGTGAAAATACTCAAATACACAGTATTTATACAAATACTTAAATACTCCCATGCATTTGAACCAAATCTGTTTGGTAAATAATGAATTTGGAAATACTTGGGTGTAGAGGACTGTGTAAGCTATACATGGCATGGTGGGTGGAATGTGTGAAGGTGGAAGGCTTGTGTTCTGCCCTGGAAGTGGCAGGAGAATCAGCTTCGTGTCCAAGTGGAAATCTCATGTGCGGGGCAGGCGAGCTGGGCAGATCAAGGGTCGAGAGAGCCCGGTCACACGCAGTCTGAGCCTGCTGGTGGGACACATAGGATCCGCAGAAACCCACCCATCCACTTCCACGCGGCCCACTGCTAGGCTGCATCCTGTGTTGGTGTTGCAGCGATGTATACTGAGGACCTCTGTCACTCTGTGGGTGTATGTTTTTATATCATCCAGTGATGACAGTCCCAACAAGCTGTTTACTCAGGGCTTGGTGGAGATGAAGGTTGTGTGGAGACCCCCTTTTATGACATCAACGTAGCTACTGCGGGGTCCTACCCTGTCTTTCTCCCAGTCTATTTCTATCCGCCATCTATTGTCACCTGCAACAAGCACACATACAGCCTCTTTGTCTCAGGGCTCCGTTTCTGTTTTGTTCTGTTCAGGGGGGCTTTTTCTCTCTCGCTCTGTCATGACTTCACAATGACTTGTATTAATAGGACGTTTGTTATTGAACCGTTCACGGAACAAAGACCACCACGAGCTGAGCACACAAACACCACTTCAGAGATGGGCTGGTTATTTTTAAATCCGGACGGTGTGAGCCTCTGGCCCCGCTAGCCAGCATTAGCTAGCACTCTCTCTGCTCTCTGACTAGACAGTGTGGATTCTTCTTCTCTCCTCCCCACCACAGATTCTTAGACTGCTAAATTACAGGCCGGCTGTGCGAGGGGGGGAGTGAGACAGAGAGAGAGAGAGAGAGAGAGAGAGAGAAAGAGAGAGACAGAAAGAGAGAGACAGAGAGAGAGAGAGAGAGAGAGAGAGAGAGAGAGAGAGAGAGAGACAGAGAGAGAGAGAGACAGAGAGAGACAGAGAGAGAGCTCTCTGAGAGCTCCAGAAAAGAGCTGTTAAATTCTATAACCACCTAAAAGGAAGCGATTCCCAAACCTTCCACAACAAAGCCATCACCTACAGAGAGATGAACCTGGAGAAGAGTCCCCTAA
>NW_027004324.1:143457-153740 GCF_036934945.1 Oncorhynchus masou masou
AGGAGGAGAGAATAACACTACCTTACCACAGCACTGATATAAAGGGGAGGAGGGAGAGAATAACACTACCTTACCACAGCACTGATATAAAGGGGAGGAGGAGAGAATAACACTACCTTACCACAGCACTGATATAAAGGGGAGGAGGGAGAGAATAACACTACCTTACCACAGCACTGATATAAAGGGGGAGGAGGGAGAAATAACACTACCTTACCACAGCACTGATATAAAGGGGAGGAGGGAGAATAACACTACCTTACCACAGCACTGATATAAAGGGGAGGAGGAGAGAATAACACTACCTTACCACAGCACTGATATAAAGGGGAGGAGGGAGAGAATAACACTACCTTACCACAGCACTGATATAAAGGGGAGGGAGAGAATAACACTACCTTACCACAGCACTGATATAAAGGGGAGGAGGAGAATAACACTACCTTACCACAGCACTGATATAAAGGGGAGGAGGAGAATAACACTACCTTACCACAGCACTGATATAAAGGGGAGGAGAGAATAACACTACCTTACCACAGCACTGATATAAAGGGGAGGAGGGAGAGAATAACACTACCTTACCACAGCACTGATATAAAGGGGAGGAGGGAGAATAACACTACCTTACTACAGCACTGATATAAAGGGGAGGAGGGAGAGAATAACACTACCTTACCACAGCACTGATATAAAGGGGAGGAGGAGAGAATAACACTACCTTACCACAGCACTGATATAAAGGGGGAGGAGGGAGAGAATAACACTACCTTACCACAGCACTGATATAAAGGAGGAGGAAGGAGAGAATAACACTACCTTACCACAGCACTGATATAAAGGGGAGGAGGGAGAATAACACTACCTAACACTGATATAAAGGGGAGGAGGGAGAGAATAACACTTTACCACAGCACTGATATAAAGGGGGAGGAGAGAATAACACTACCTTACCACAGCACTGATATAAAGGGGGAGGAGGGAGAGAATAACACTACCTTACCACAGCACTGATATAAAGGAGGAGGAGAGAATAACACTACCTTACCACAGCACTGATATAAAGGAGGAGGAGAGAATAACACTACCTTACCACAGCACTGATATAAAGGGGAGGAGGGAGAGAATAACACTACCTTACCACAGCACTGATATAAAGGGGAGGAGGAGAGAATAACACTACCTTACCACAGCACTGATATAAAGGGGAGGAGGGAGAGAATAACACTACCTTACCACAGCACTGATATAAAGGGGAGGAGGGAGAGAATAACACTACCTTACCACAGCACTGATATAAAGGGGAGGAGAGAATAACACTACCTTACCACAGCACTGATATAAAGGGGAGGAGAGAATAACACTACCTTACCACAGCACTGATATAAAGGAGGAGGAGAGAATAACACTACCTTACCACAGCACTGATATAAAGGGGGAGGAGGAGAATAACACTACCTTACCACAGCACTGATATAAAGGGGAGGAGGAGAGAATAACACTACCTTACCACAGCACTGATATAAAGGGGAGGAGGAGAGAATAACACTACCTTACCACAGCACTGATATAAAGGGGAGGAGGAGAGAATAACACTACCTTACCACAGCACTGATATAAAGGGGAGGAGGAGAGAATAACACTACCTTACCACAGCACTGATATAAAGGGGAGGAGGCACTGAATAACACTACCTTACCACAGCACTGATATAAAGGGGAGGAGGAGAATAACACTACCTTACCACAGCACTGATATAAAGGGGAGGAGGGAGAATAACACTACCTTACCACAGCACTGATATAAAGGGGAGGAGGAGAGAATAACACTACCTTACCACAGCACTGATATAAAGGGGGAGGAGAGAGAATAACACTACCTTACTACAGCACTGATATAAAGGAGGAGGAGAGAATAACACTACCTTACCACAGCACTGATATAAAGGGGAGGCAGATATAAAGGAGAATAACACTACCTTACCACAGCACTGATATAAAGGGGGAGGAGAGAATAACACTACCTTACCACAGCACTGATATAAAGGGGAGGAGGGAGAGAATAACACTACCTTACCACAGCACTGATATAAAGGGGAGGAGGGAGAGAATAACACTACCTTACCACAGCACTGATATAAAGGGGAGGAGGGAGAGAATAACACTACCTTACCACAGCACTGATATAAAGGGGAGGAGGGAGAATAACACTACCTTACCACAGCACTGATATAAAGGGGAGGAGGGAGAGAATAACACTACCTTACCACAGCACTGATATAAAGGGGAGGAGGAGGAATAACACTACCTTACCACAGCACTTATATAAAGGGGAGGAGAATAACACTACCTTACCACAGCACTGATATAAAGGGGAGGAGGGAGAATAACACTACCTTACCACAGCACTGATATAAAGGGGAGGAGGGAGAGAATAACACTACCTTACCACAGCACTGATATAAAGGGGAGGAGGAGAGAATAACACTACCTTACCACAGCACTGATATAAAGGGGGGAGGGAGAGAATAACACTACCTTACCACAGCACTGATATAAAGGGGAGGAGGAGAGAATAACACTACCTTACCACAGCACTGATATAAAGGGGAGGAGGGAGAGAATAACACTACCTTACCACAGCACTGATATAAAGGGGAGGAGGGAGAGAATAACACTACCTTACCACAGCACTGATATAAAGGGGAGGAGGAGAGAATAACACTACCTTACCACAGCACTGATATAAAGGGGAGAGGAGAGAATAACACTACCTTACCACAGCACTGATATAAAGGGGAGGAGGAGAGAATAACACTACCTTACCACAGCACTGATATAAAGGGGAGGAGAGATAACACTACCTTTACCACAGGGGGGAGAGAATAACACTACCTTACCACAGCACTGATATAAAGGGGAGGAGGAGAGAATAACACTACCTTACCACAGCACTGATATAAAGGGGAGGAGGAGAGAATAACACTACCTTACCACAGCACTGATATAAAGGGGAGGAGGGAGAGAATAACACTACCTTACCACAGCACTGATATAAAGGGGAGGAGGGAGAAATAACACTACCTTACCACAGCACTGATATAAAGGGGAGAGAATAACACTACCTTACCACAGACTGATATAAAGGGAGAGAATAACACTACCTTACCACAGCACTGATATAAAGGGGAGGAGGAGAGAATAACACTACCTTACCACAGCACTGATATAAAGGGGAGGAGGGAGAGAATAACACTACCTTACCACAGCACTGATATAAAGGGGAGGAGGGAGAATAACACTACCTTACCACAGCACTGATATAAAGGGGAGGAGGGAATAACACTACCTTACCACAGCACTGATATAAAGGGGAGGAGGAGAGAATAACACTACCTTACCACAGCACTGATATAAAGGGGAGGAGGGAGAGAATAACACTACCTTACCACAGCACTGATATAAAGGGGAGAGGGAGAGAATAACACTACCTTACCACAGCACTGATATAAAGGGGAGGAGGAGAAATAACACTACCTTACCACAGCACTGATATAAAGGGGAGGAGGAGGGAGAGATATAAAGGGGAGGATAACACTACCTTACCACAGCACTGATATAAAGGGGAGGAGAGAATAACACTACCTTACCACAGCACTGATATAAAGGGGAGGAGAATAACACTACCTTACCACAGCACTGATATAAAGGGGAGGGAGAGAATAACACTACCTTACCACAGCACTGATATAAAGGGGAGGGAGAGAATAACACTACCTTACCACAGCACTGATATAAAGGGGAGGAGAGAATAACACTACCTTACCACAGCACTGATATAAAGGGGAGGAGGGAGAGAATAACACTACCTTACTACAGCACTGATATAAAGGGGAGGAGGGAGAGAATAACACTACCTTACCACAGCACTGATATAAAGGGGAGGAGGAGAAATAACACTACCTTACCACAGCACTGATATAAAGGGGAGGAGGAGAATAACACTACCTTACCACAGCACTGATATAAAGGGGAGGAGGGAGAATAACACTACCTTACCACAGCACTGATATAAAGGGGAGGAGGGAGAGAAATAACACTACCTTACCACAGCACTGATATAAAGGGGGAGGAGGGAGAATAACACTACCCACAGCACTGATATAAAGGGGAGGAGGGAGAGAATAACACTACACAGCACTGATATAAAGGGGAGGAGGGGGAGGAGAGAGAGATAACACTACCTTACCACAGCACTGATATAAAGGGGGAGGAGGGAGAATAACACTACCTTACCACAGCACTGATATAAAGGGGAGGAGGGAGAGAATAACACTACCTTACCACAGCACTGATATAAAGGGGAGGAGGGAGAGAATAACACTACCTTACCACAGCACTGATATAAAGGGGAGGAAGGAGAGAATAACACTACCTTACCACAGCACTGATATAAAGGGGAGGAAGGAGAGAATAACACTACCTTACCACAGCACTGATATAAAGGGGAGGAGGGAGAGAATAACACTACCTTACCACAGCACTGATATAAAGGGGAGGAGGGAGAGAATAACACTACCTTACCACAGCACTGATATAAAGGGGAGGAGGGAGAGAATAACACTACCTTACCACAGCACTGATATAAAGGGGAGGAGGGAGAGAATAACACTACCTTACCACAGCACTGATATAAAGGGGAGGAGGGAGAGAATAACACTACCTGATACCACAGCACTGATATAAAGGGGAGAGAATAACACTACCTTACCACAGCACTGATATAAAAGGGGAGGAGAGATAACACTACCTTACCACAGCACTGATATAAAGGGGAGGAGGGAGAGAATAACACTACCTTACCACAGCACTGATATAAAGGGGAGGAGGAGAGAATAACACTACCTTACCACAGCACTGATATAAAGGGGAGGAGGGAGAGAATAACACTACCTTACCACAGCACTGATATAAAGGGGAGGAGGGAGAGAATAACACTACCTTACCACAGCACTGATATAAAGGGGAGGAGGGAGAGAATAACACTACCTTACCACAGCACTGATATAAAGGGGAGGAGGGAGAGAATAACACTACCTTACCACAGCACTGATATAAAGGGGAGGAGGAGAGAATAACACTACCTTACCACAGCACTGATATAAAGGAGGAGGAGAGAATAACACTACCTTACCACAGCACTGATATAAAGGGGAGGAGGGAGAGAATAACACTACCTTACCACAGCACTGATATAAAGGGGAGGAGGGAGAGAATAACACTACCTTACCACAGCACTGATATAAAGGGGAGGAGGGAGAGAATAACACTACCTTACCACAGCACTGATATAAAGGGGGAGGAGGGAGAGAATAACACTACCTTACCACAGCACTGATATAAAGGGGAGGAGGGAGAGAATAACACTACCTTACCACAGCACTGATATAAAGGGGAGGAGGGAGAGAATAACACTACCTTACCACAGCACTGATATAAAGGGGAGGAGGGAGAGAATAACACTACCTTACCACAGCACTGATATAAAGGGGAGGAGGGAGAATAACACTACCTTACCACAGCACTGATATAAAGGGGGAGGAGGGAGAATAACACTACCTTACCACAGCACTGATATAAAGGGGAGGAGGAGAGAATAACACTACCTTACCACAGCACTGATATAAAGGGGAGGAGGGAGAGAATAACACTACCTTACCACAGCACTGATATATAAGGGGAGGAGGAGAGAATAACACTACCTTACCACAGGAGGAGGAGAGAGAATAACACTACCTTACCACAGCACTGATATAAAGGGGGGAGGAGGGAGAGAATAACACTACCTTACCACAGCACTGATATAAAGGGGAGGAGGCACTGATATAAAGGGGAGGAGAATAACACTACCTTACCACAGCACTGATATAAAGGGGGAGGGAGAGAATAACACTACCTTACCACAGCACTGATATAAAGGGGAGGAGGAGAGAATAACACTACCTTACCACAGCACTGATATAAAGGGGAGGAGGGAGAGAATAACACTACCTTACCACAGCACTGATATAAAGGGGAGGAGGGAGAGAATAACACTACCTTACCACAGCACTGATATAAAGGGGAGGAGGGAGAGAATAACACTACCTTACCACAGCACTGATATAAAGGGGAGGAGGAGAAATAACACTACCTTACCACAGCACTGATATAAAGGGGAGGAGGGAGAGAATAACACTACCTTACCACAGCACTGATATAAAGGGGAGGAGAGAGAATAACACTACCTTACCACAGCACTGATATAAAGGGGAGGAGGAGAAATAACACTACCTTACCACAGCACTGATATAAAGGGGAGGAGGAGAGAATAACACTACCTTACCACAGCACTGATATAAAGGGGGAGGAGAGAATAACACTACCTTACCACAGCACTGATATAAAGGGGAGGAGGGAGAGAATAACACTACCTTACCACAGCACTGATATAAAGGGGGAGGAGGAGAATAACACTACCTTACCACAGCACTGATATAAAGGGGAGGAGGGAGAGAATAACACTACCTTACCACAGCACTGATATAAAGGGGAGGAGGAGAATAACACTACCTTACCACAGCACTGATATAAAGGGGAGGAGGGAGAATAACACTACCTTACCACAGCACTGATATAAAGGGGAGGAGAGAATAACACTACCTTACCACAGCACTGATATAAAGGGGAGGAGAGAATAACACTACCTTACCACAGCACTGATATAAAGGGGAGGGAGAGAATAACACTACCTTACCACAGCACTGATATAAAGGGGAGGAGGGAGAGAATAACACTACCTTACCACAGCACTGATATAAAGGGGGAGGAGGGAGAGAATAACACTACCTTACCACAGCACTGATATAAAGGGGGAGGAGAGAATAACACTACCTTACCACAGCACTGATATAAAGGGGAGGAGGGAATAACACTACCTTACCACAGCACTGATATAAAGGGGAGGAGGGAGAGAATAACACTACCTTACCACAGCACTGATATAAAGGGGAGGAGAGAATAACACTACCTTACCACAGCACTGATATAAAGGGGAGGAAGAGAATAACACTACCTTACCACAGCACTGATATAAAGGGGAGGAGGGAGAGAATAACACTACCTTACCACAGCACTGATATAAAGGGGAGGAGGGAGAGAATAACACTACCTTACCACAGCACTGATATAAAGGGGAGGAGGGAGAGAATAACACTACCTTACCACAGCACTGATATAAAGGGGAGGAGGGAGAGAATAACACTAAAGGGGAGGAGGGAGAGAATAACACTACCTTACCACAGCACTGATATAAAGGGGAGGAGGGAGAGAATAACACTACCTTACCACAGCACTGATATAAAGGGGAGAGGAGAGAATAACACTACAGCACTGATATAAAGGGGAGGAGGGAGAAATAACACTACCTTACCACAGCACTGATATAAAGGGGGAGGAGGGAGAGAATAACACTACCTTACCACAGCACTGATATAAAGGGGAGGAAGGGAGAGAATAACACTACCTTACCACAGCACTGATATAAAGGGGAGGAGAGAATAACACTACCTTACCACAGCACTGATATAAAGGGGGAGGAGGAGAATAACACTACCTTACCACAGCACTGATATAAAGGGGAGGAGGGAGAGAATAACACTACCTTACCACAGCACTGATATAAAGGGGAGGAGGGAGAGAATAACACTACCTTACTACAGCACTGATATAAAGATATAAACAGCACTGATATAAAGGGAGGAGGAGAGAATAACACTACCTTACCACAGCACTGATATAAAGGGGGAGGAGAGAATAACACTACCTTACCACAGCACTGATATAAAGGGGAGGAGGGAGAGAATAACACTACCTTACCACAGCACTGATATAAAGGGGGAGGAGGGAGAGAATAACACTACCTTACCACAGCACTGATATAAAGGGGAGGAGGGAGAGAATAACACTACCTTACCACAGCACTGATATAAAGGGGAGGAGGGAGAGAATAACACTACCTTACCACAGCACTGATATAAAGGGGAGGAGGAGAATAACACTACCTTACCACAGCACTGATATAAAGGGGAGGAGAGAATAACACTACCTTACCACAGCACTGATATAAAGGGGAGGAGGAGAATAACACTACCTTACCACAGCACTGATATAAAGGGGAGGAGGGAGAGAATAACACTACCTTACCACAGCACTGATATAAAGGGGAGGAGGAGAGAATAACACTACCTTACCACAGCACTGATATAAAGGGGAGGAGGGAGAGAATAACACTACCTTACCACAGCACTGATATAAAGGGGAGGAGGGAGAGAATAACACTACCTTACCACAGCACTGATATAAAGGGGAGGAGGGAGAGAATAACACTACCTTACCACAGCACTGATATAAAGGGGAGGAGGAGAGAATAACACTACCTTACCACAGCACTGATATAAAGGGGAGGAGGGAGAGAATAACACTACCTTACCACAGCACTGATATAAAGGGGAGGAGGAGAGAATAACACTACCTTACCACAGCACTGATATAAAGGGGAGGAGGGAGAGAATAACACTACCTTACCACAGCACTGATATAAAGGGGAGGAGGGAGAAATAACACTACCTTACCACAGCACTGATATAAAGGGGAGGAGGGAGAGAATAACACTACCTTACCACAGCACTGATATAAAGGGGAGGAGGGAGAGAATAACACTACCTTACCACAGCACTGATATAAAGGGGAGGAGGGAGAGAATAACACTACCTTACCACAGCACTGATATAAAGGGGAGGAGGAGAGAATAACACTACCTTACCACAGCACTGATATAAAGGGGAGGAGGGAGAGAATAACACTACCTTACCACAGCACTGATATAAAGGGGAGGAGGGAGAGAATAACACTACCTTACCACAGCACTGATATAAAGGGGGAGGAAGGAGAGAATAACACTACCTTACCACAGCACTGATATAAAGGGGAGGGAGAGAATAACACTACCTTACTACAGCACTGATATAAAGGGGAGGAGGGAGAGAATAACACTACCTTACCACAGCACTGATATAAAGGGGAGGAGGGAGAGAATAACACTACCTTACCACAGCACTGATATAAAGGGGAGGAGGGAGAGAATAACACTACCTTACCACAGCACTGATATAAAGGGGAGGAGGAGAATAACACTACAGCACTGATATAAAGGGGGAGGAGGGAGAATAACACTACCTTACCACAGCACTGATATAAAGGGGAGGAGGGAGAATAACACTACCTTACCACAGCACTGATATAAAGGGGGAGGAGGAGAGAATAACACTACCTTACCACAGCACTGATATAAAGGGGAGGAGGGAGAGAATAACACTACCTTACCACAGCACTGATATAAAGGGGGAGGAGAGAGAATAACACTACCTTACCACAGCACTGATATAAAGGGGAGGAGGAGAGAATAACACTACCTTACCACAGCACTGATATAAAGGGGAGGAGGGAGAATAACACTACCTACCACAGCACTGATATAAAGGGGAGGAGGGAGAATAACACTACCTTACCACAGCACTGATATAAAGGGGAGGAGGAGAGAATAACACTACCTTACTACAGCACTGATATAAAGGGGAGGAGGAGAGAATAACACTACCTTACCACAGCACTGATATAAAGGGGAGGAGGGAGAATAACACTACCTTACCACAGCACTGATATAAAGGGGAGGAGGGAGAGAATAACACTACCTTACCACAGCACTGATATAAAGGGGAGGAGGGAGAGAATAACACTACCTTACCACAGCACTGATATAAAGGGGAGGAGGGAGAGAATAACACTACCTTACCACAGCACTGATATAAAGGGGGAGGGAGAGAATAACACTACCTTACTACAGCACTGATATAAAGGGGAGGAGGAGAGAATAACACTACCTTACCACAGCACTGATATAAAGGGGAGGAGGGAGAGAATAACACTACCTTACCACAGCACTGATATAAAGGGGAGGAGGGAGAGAATAACACTACCTTACCACAGCACTGATATAAAGGGGAGGAGGAGAATAACACTACCTTACTACAGCACTGATATAAAGGGGAGGAGGGAGAGAATAACACTACCTTACCACAGCACTGATATAAAGGAGGAGGGAGAATAACACTACCTTACCACAGCACTGATATAAAGGGGGAGGAGGAGAGAATAACACTACCTTACACTACCTTACCACAGCAC
>NW_027004325.1:0-5046 GCF_036934945.1 Oncorhynchus masou masou
TTTTCCTCTCAGCTCCACTCTCCTCCTCTCAGCCCCACTCTGTTCCTCTCAGCTCCCACTCTGCTCCTCTCAGCTCCACTCTCTCCTCCTCTCAGACTCCTCTCTGCTCCTCTCAGCGCCGCTCTTTTCCTCTCAGCTCCACTCTCCTCCCTCTCAGCTCCACTCTCCTCCTCTCAAGCTCCCACTCTGTTCCTCTCCAGCTCCACTCTCCTCCTCCTCAGTCCCACTCTGTTCCTCTCAGCTCCACTCTCTTCCTCTCAGCTCCACTCTTCTCCTCTCAGCTCCACTCTCCTCCTCTCAGCTCCACTCTTTTCCTCTCAGCTCCA
Organism: Oncorhynchus masou masou; assembly: GCF_036934945.1. Lineage (NCBI taxonomy): Eukaryota > Metazoa > Chordata > Actinopteri > Salmoniformes > Salmonidae > Oncorhynchus > Oncorhynchus masou. The sequence continues at coordinate 327 of NW_027004325.1, forward strand.
CTCTCTCCTCTCAGCTCCACTTCTTCTCCTCTCAGCTCCACTCTCCTCCTCTCTAGCCCCACTCTTTCCTCTCAGCTCCACTCTCATCCTCTCAGCTCCACTCTCCTCCTCTCAGTCCCACTCTTCTCCTCTCAGCTCCACTCTCCTCCTATCAGCTCCACTCTCCTCCTCTCAGTCCCACTCTTCTCCTCTCAGCTCCACTCTCCTCCTCTCAGCTCCACTCTCCTCCTCTCAGTCCCACTCTTCTCCCTCTCAGCTCCACTCTCCTCCTCTCAGTCCCACTCTCGCTCCCTCTCAGCTCCACTCTTTTCCTCTCAGCTCCACTCTCCTCCTCTCAGCTCCACTCTTCTCCTCTCAGCTCCACTCTCTTCCTCTCAGCTCCACTCTTCTCCTCTCAGCTCCACTCTCCTCCTCTCAGTCCACTCTTCTCCTCTCAGCTCCACTCTCTTCCTCTCAGCTCCACTCTTCTCCTCTCAGCTCCACTCTCTTCCTCTCAGGTCCACTCTTCTCCTCTCAGCTCCACTCTCCTCCTCTCAGTCCCACACTTCTCCTCTCAGCTCCACTCTCCTCCTCTCAGGTCCACTCTCCTCCTCTCAGTCCCACTCTCCTCGCTCTCAGCTCCACTCTCCTCCTCTCAGCCCCACTCTTTTCCTCTCAGCTCCACTCTCATCCTATCCGCTCCACTCTCCTCCTCTCAGCACCACTCTTCTCCTCTCAGCTCCACTCTCCTCCTCTCAGCTCCACTCTCCTCCTCTCAGTCCCACTCTTCTCCTCTCAGCTCCACTCTCCTCCTCTCAGCTCCACTCTCTTCCTCTCAGTCCCACTCTCCTCCTCTCAGCTCCACTCTCTTCCTCTCAGCTCCACTCTCCTCCTCTCAGCTCCACTCTTTTCCTCTCAGCTCCACTCTCCTCCTCTCAGCTCCACTCTTCTCCTCTCAGCTCCACTCTCTCTCCTCTCAGCTCCACTCTCCTCCTCTCAGCTCCACTCTCCTCCTCTCAGTCCCACTCTTCTCCTCTCAGCTCCACTCTCCTCCTCTCAGCTCCACTCTTCTCCTCTCAGCTCCACTCTCTTCCTCTCAGGTCCACTCTTCTCCTCTCAGCTCCACTCTCCTCCTCTCAGTCCCACTCTTCTCCTCTCAGCTCCACTCTCCTCCTCTCAGGTCCACTCTCCTCCTCTCAGTCCCACTCTTCTCCTCTCAGCTCCACTCTCCTCCTCTCAGCTCCACTCTTCTCCTCTCAGCTCCACTCTCCTCCTCTCAGCTCCACTCTTATCCTCTCAGCTCCACTCTCCTCCTCTCAGTCCCACTCTTTTCCTCTCAGCTCCACTCTCCTCCTCTCAGCTCCACTCTCCTCCTCTCAGCCCCACTCTTTTCCTCTCAGCTCCACTCTCCTCCTCTCAGCTCCACTCTTTTCCTCTCAGCTCCACTCTCCTCCTCTCAGCTCCACTCTCTTCCTCTCAGCTCCACTCTTCTCCTCTCAGCTCCACTCTCCTCCTCTCAGCTCCACTCTCCTCCTCTCAGTCCCACTCTTTTCCTCTCAGCTCCACTCTCCTCCTCTCAGCTCCACTCTCCTCCTCTCAGTCCCACTCTTCTCCTCTCAGCTCCACTCTCCTCCTCTCAGTCCCACTCTGTTCCTCTCAGCTCCCACTCTCCTCCTCTCAGCTCCACTCTCCTCCTCTCAGTCCCACTCTTTTCCTCTCAGCTCCACTCTCCTCCTCTCAGCTCCACTCTTTTCCTCTCAGCTCCACTCTCCTCCTCTCAGCTCCACTCTCCTCCTCTCAGCCCCACTCTGTTCCTCTCAGTCCCACTCTTTTCCTCTCAGCTCCACTCTCCTCCTCTCAGCTCCTCTCTCCTCCTCTCAGCTCCACTCTTTTCCTCTCAGCTCCACTCTCCTCCTCTCAGCTCCACTCTTCTCCTCTCAGCTCCACTCTTTTCCTCTCAGGTCCACTCTCCTCCTCTCAGTCCCACTCATTTCCTCTCAGCTCCACTCTCTTCCTCTCAGCTCCACTCTTCTCCTCTCAGCTCCACTCTCCTCCTATTAGCCCCACTCTTTTCCTCTCAGCTCCACTCTCCTCCTCTCAGCTCCACTCTTTTCCTCTCAGCTCCACTCTCCTCCTCTCAGCTCCACTCTCTTCCTCTCAGCTCCACTCTTCTCCTCTCAGCTCCACTCTCCTCCTCTCAGTCCCACTCTTCTCCTCTCAGCTCAACTCTCATCCTCTCAGCTCCACTCTTCTCCTCTCAGCTCCACTCTCCTCCTCTCAGGTCCACTCTTCTCCTCTCAGCTCCACTCTCCTCCTCTCAGCTCCACTCTTCTCCTCTCAGCTCCACTCTCCTCCTCTCAGGTCCACTCTCCTCCTCTCAGCTCCACTCTCATCCTCTCAGATCCACTCTCCTCCTCTCAGTCCCACTCTTCTCCTCTCAGCTCCACTCTCCTCCTATCAGCTCCACTCTCCTCCTCTCAGTCCCACTCTTCTCCTCTCAGCTCCACTCTCCTCCTCTCAGGTCCACTCTCCTCCTCTCAGTCCCACTCTTCTCCTCTCAGCTCCACTCTCCTCCTCTCAGTCCCACTCTGTTCCTCTCAGCGCCACTCTTTTCCTTTCAGCTCCACTCTCCTCCTCTCAGATCCACTCTCCTCCTCTTACCCCCACTCTGTTCCTCTCAGCTCCACTCTCCTCCTCTCAGTGCCACTCTCCTCCTCTCAGTCCCACTCTGTTCCTCTCAGCTCCACTCTTTTCCTATCAGGTCCACTCTCCTCCACTTACCCCCACTCTGTTCCTCTCAGCTCCACTATTTTCCTTTCAGCTCCACTCTCCTCCTCTCAGTCCCACTCTTTTCCTCTCAGCTCCACTATTCTCCTCTCAGCTCCACTCTCTTCCTCTCAGGTCCACTCTCCTCCTCTCAGCTCCACTTTTTTCCTTTCATCACCACTCTTCTCCTCTCAGCTCCACTCTCCTCCTCTCAGTCCCACTCTCCTGCTCTCAGCTCCACTCTCCTCCTCTCAGCCCCACTCTTTTCCTCTCAGCTCCACTCTCATCCTATCCGCTCCACTCTCCTCCTCTCAGCACCACTCTTCTCCTCTCAGCTCCACTCTCCTCCTCTCAGTCCCACTCTGTTCCTCTCAGCTCCACTCTCATCCTCTCAGCTCCACTCTCCACCTCTCAGTCCCACTCTGTTCCTCTCAGTCCCACTCTCCTCCTCTCAGCTCCACTCTTTTCCTCTCAGCTCCACTCTCCTCCTCTCAGCTCCACTCTTTTCCTCTCAGCTCCACTCTCCTCCTCTCAGGTCCACTCTCCTCCTCTTACCCCCACTCTGTTCCTCTCACCTCCACTCTCCTCCTCTCAGCTCCACTCTCCTCCTCTCAGTCCCACTCTTTTCCTCTCAGCTCCACTCTCCTCCTCTCAGCTCCACTCTTTTCCTCTTAGCTCCACTCTCCTCCTCTCAGCTCCACCCTTCTCCTCTCAGCCCCACTCTTTTCCTCTCAGCTCCACTCTCATCCTCTCAGCTCCACTCTCCTCCTCTCAGTCCCACTCTGTTCCTCTCAGCTCCACTGCTTTCCTCTCAGCTCCACTCTTCTCCTCTCAGCTCCACTCTCCTCCTCTCAGTCCCACTCTGTTCCTCTCAGCTCCTCTTTTCCTCTCAGCTCCACTCTCCTCCTCTCAGGTCCACTCTCCTCCTCTCAGCTCCACTCTCATCCTCTCAGATCCACTCTCCTCCTCTCAGTCCCACTCTTCTCCTCTCAGCTCCACTCTCCTCCTATCAGCTCCACTCTCCTCCTCTCAGTCCCACTCTTCTCCTCTCAGCTCCACTCTCCTCCTCTCAGGTCCACTCTCCTCCTCTCAGTCCCACTCTTCTCCTCTCAGCTCCACTCTCCTCCTCTCAGTCCCACTCTGTTCCTCTCAGCGCCACTCTTTTCCTTTCAGCTCCACTCTCCTCCTCTCAGATCCACTCTCCTCCTCTTACCCCCACTCTGTTCCTCTCAGCTCCACTCTCCTCCTCTCAGTGCCACTCTCCTCCTCTCAGTCCCACTCTGTTCCTCTCAGCTCCACTCTTTTCCTATCAGGTCCACTCTCCTCCACTTACCCCCACTCTGTTCCTCTCAGCTCCACTATTTTCCTTTCAGCTCCACTCTCCTCCTCTCAGTCCCACTCTTTTCCTCTCAGCTCCACTATTCTCCTCTCAGCTCCACTCTCTTCCTCTCAGGTCCACTCTCCTCCTCTCAGCTCCACTTTTTCCTTTCATCACCACTCTTCTCCTCTCAGCTCCACTCTCTCCTCTCAGTCCCACTCTCCTGCTCTCAGCTCCACTCTCCTCCTCTCAGCCCCACTCTTTTCCTCTCAGCTCCACTCTCATCCTATCCGCTCCACTCTCCTCCTCTCAGCACCACTCTTCTCCTCTCAGCTCCACTCTCCTCCTCTCAGTCCCACTCTGTTCCTCTCAGCTCCACTCCTCATCCTCTCAGCTCCACTCTCCACCTCTCAGTCCCACTCTGTTCCTCTCAGTCCCACTCTCCTCCTCTCAGCTCCACTCTTTTCCTCTCAGCTCCACTCTCCTCCTCTCAGCTCCACTCTTTTCCTCTCAGCTCCACTCTCCTCCTCTCAGGTCCACTCTCCTCCTCTTACCCCCACTCTGTTCCTCTCACCTCCTCTCCTCCTCTCAGCCCTCTCCTCCTCTCAGTCCCCTCCTCCTCTCAGCTCCACTCTCCTCCTCTCAGCTCCACTCTTT
>NW_027004326.1:0-5045 GCF_036934945.1 Oncorhynchus masou masou
TGTTATGTACTTGAGTGAAGACCCAAAAGCGGTTTTAACAGAAAACAGAGTTCTTTAATGAAAAAACAGGAATGGCATAAATCCTCTTCCGACGTTGTATAGTGCAGGATGCACCTGCCAGGCCGACTCCGACAGGATAGGACAAGGTGGAAGCAAACGAGACGATAGCTTGCTTCTGGCATGAAAAACACAAACAAGAATCTGACACTGAAAGTAGCAGGAACAGAGAGAAATAGAGACCTAATCAGAGGAGAAAGAGAGAACAGGTGGGAAAGGATGAATGAGCTAGTTAGGGGAGATGTAGAACAGCTGAAGAAGGAGAGACAGAGAAGGTAACCTAATAAGACCAGCAGAGAGAGACAGAGTGAAGAGAAAGGACAGGAACAGACATAATAAGACATGACAGTACCCCCCCCACTCACCGAGCGCCTCCTGGCGCACTCGAGGAGGAAACCTGGCGGCAACGGAGGAAATCATCGATCAGCGAACGGTCCAGCACGTCCCGAGAGGGAACCCAACTCCTCTCCTCAGGACCGTACCCCTCCCAATCCACTAGGTACTGATGACCACGGCCCCGAGGCGCATGTCCAAAATCTTACGAACCCTGTAGATAGGTGCGCCCTCGACAAGGATGGGGGGAGGGACGAGCGGGGGCGCGAAGAACGGGCTTAACACAGGAGACATGGAAGACCGGGTGAACGCGACGAAGATAGCGCGGGAGAAGAAGTCGCACTGCGACAGGATTAATGACCTGAGAAATACGGAACGGACCAATGAACCGCGGGGCCAACTTGCGAGAAGCTGTCTTAAGGGGAAGGTTCTGAGTGGAGAGCCATACTCTCTGACCGCAACAATATCTAGGACTCTTGGTCCTACGCTTATTAGCGGCCCTCACAGTCTGCGCCCTATTACGGCAAAGTGCCGACCTGACCCCCTTCCAGGTGCGCTCGCAACGCTGGACAAAAGCCTGAGCGGAGGGGACGCAGGACTCGGCGAGCTGAGATGAGCAGCGGAGGCTGGTACCGGGCTACTCTGAAAAGGAGATAGACCGGTAGCAGACGAAGGAAGCGAGTTGTGGGCGTACTCTGCCCAGGGGAGCTGTTCTGACCAAGACGCAGGGTTACGAAAAGAAAGACTCGTAAATCGACCAACTTAGTCTGATTGGCCCCGTTCGAAAGCGGCCGTTAGACTGGGGATGAAAGCCGGACGAAGACTGCGGAAGCCCCAATCAAACTGACAAAACTCCCTCCAAAATTGAGGCGTGAACTGCGGGCCTCTGTCTGAAAGCGGCGTCTGACGGAAGGCCATGAATTCGGAAAACATTCTCGATAATGATCTGAGCCGTCTCCCTTAGCAGAAGGGAGCTTAGCGAGAGGAATAGAAATGAGCCGCCTTAAGCAGAATCTATCGACAACGTAAGAATAACTGTCTTCCCCGCTGATGAAGGCAGTCCGGTGATAAAATCTAAAGTGTGAGACCACGGTCGAGAGGGAATGGGAAGCGGTCTGAGACGGCCGGCAGGAGGAGAGTTCCCAGATTTAGTCTGCGCGCAGACCGAACAAACGCGACAAATCGCCGCGCGTCACGTTCCAGTGGGCCACCAGCGCTGGCGAATGGAGGCGAGCGTACCCGAACGCCCGGGGTGGCGGCTAACTTGGCAGAGTGGGCCCACTGAAGAGCGGCCCGGAGTAGTAGGAAGGGAACGAACAGAAGGTTCCTAGGACAAGCTGCGGCGACGGAGTGTGGCGAGTGCTTGCTTTACCTGCCTCTCAATTCCCCAGACAGTCAACCCGACAACACGCCCCTCAGGGGAGAATCCCTCGGGGTCGGTGGAGACCTCAGAAGAACTGAAGAGACGAGATAAAGCATCAGGTTTGGTCATTTTTTGAGCCCGGACGATAAGAAATAACAAACTCGAAACGAGCGAAAAACAGAGCCCAACTTCGAGCCTGCCCAGCGCATTAAGTCGTTTGGCTGAACGGATGTACTCAAGGTTCCTATGGTCAGTCCAAACGACAAAAGGAACGATCGCCCCCTCCAACCACTGTCGCCATTCGCCTAGGGCTGCGGATGGCGAGCAGTTCACGTTACCAACATCATAGTTACGTTCTGACGGCGATAGCGATGAGAAAAACGCGCAAGGATGGACCTTGCCGTCAGAGAGAGAGCGCTGAAAGAATGGCTCCCACGCCCACCTCCTGCGTCAACCTCAACAACAAACTGTCTAGAGATGTCAGGTGTAACAAGAATAGGTGCGGATGTAAACGATTCTTAAGAAGATCAAAAAGCTCCTGGCGGAAACGGACCACTTAAAGCACGTCTTAACAGAAGTAAGGGCTGTGAGGAGCTGCCACCTGACAGTACGGATGAAACGGCGATAGAAAGTGGCGAAGCCCAGCGCTGCAGCTCGACGCGTGACTTGAGGACGGGCCAATCAATGACAGCCTGGACCTTAGCGGGATCCATCTTAATGCCCTCAGCGGAAATAACGGAACCGAGAAAAGGGACAGAGGCGGCATGAAAAGTGCACTTCTCAGCCTTCACATAAAGACAGTTCTCCAAAAGGCGCTGGAGGGACGCGTCGCACGTGCTGAACATGAATCGGGAGAGACGGTGAAAAAATCAGGATATCGTCCATGTAAACGAAAACAAAATGTTCAGCATGTCTCTCAGGACGTCGTTAACTAGTGCCTGAAAGACAGCTGGAGGCGTTAACGAGGCCGAAAGGAAGAACCCGGTATTCAAAGTGCCCTAACGGGTGTTTAACGCCGTCTTCCACTCGTCCCCCTCCCTGATGCGCACGAGATGGTAGGCGTTACGAAGGTCCAATTTGGTGAAAAACCTGGCTCCCTGCAGGATCTCGAAGGCTGAAGACATAAGAGGAAGCGGATAACGATTCTTAACTGTTATGTCATTCAGCCCTCGATAATCCACGCATGGGCGCAGGGACCCGTCCTTCTTCTGAACAAAAAAAAACCCCGCTCCGGCGAAGAGGAGGAGGAGACTATGGTACCGGCGTCGGCGAAACAGACAAATAATCCTCGAGAGAGCCTTACGTTCGGGAGCCGACAGAGAGTATAATCTACCCCGAGTGGTTGGGAGGAGATCAATACCTGATCCTTGCGACCGGTGTGGAGGGAGAGAAGTGGCCTTAGAGCGACTGAACACCGTGCGCAGATCGTGATACTCCTCCGGCACCCCTGTCAAATCGCCAGGCTCCTCCTGTGAAGAAGAGACAGGGGAAACAGGAGGGATAGCAGACATTAAACAGGTCACATGACAAGAAACATTCCAGGATAGGATAGTATTACTAGACCAATTAATAGAAGGGTTATGGCGCACCTTGAGGGATGACCCAAAACAACAGGTGTAAAAGGTGAACGAAAAATTAAAAAAGAAATGGTTTCGCTATGATTACCAGAGACAGTGAGGGTTAAAGGCAGCGTCTCACGCTGAATCTTGGGGAAGAACTACCATCTAAAGCGAACAAGGCCGTGGGCTCCCCTAACTGTCTGAGAGGAATGTCATGTTCCCGAGGCCCAGGTCTCGTCCATAAAACAGCCCTCCGCCCCAGAGTCTATCAAGGCACTGCAGGAAGCAGATGAACCGGGCCAGCGGAGATGGACCGGAAGGTAGTGCATGATCTTGAAGGAGAGACCTGAGTAGTTGCGCTCACCAGTAGCCCTCCTCTTACTGATGAGCTCTGGCTTTTACTGGGCATGAGGTGACAAAATGACCAGCGGAACGCAGTAGAGACAGAGGCGTTGGTGATTCTCCGTTCCTTCTCCTTGGCCGGATGCGGATACCCCCAGCTGCATGAGCTCAGCATCCGAGCCGAGGCGGAGGAGGGTGGCAGTGATGCGGCAGGTGGCAGTGATGTGGAGAAGGGAGCAACGGAGCGAACTCCCTTCCACGAGCTCGGCGACGAAGATCAACCAGTGGCTCTATGCGAATAGCGAGAGCTATTAAGGAGTCCAGACTGGAAGGAACCTCCCGGGAGAGGATCTCATCCTTAACCTCGACGAGGAGACCCTCCAGAAAACGAGCGAGCAAAGCCGGCTCGTTCCAGTCACTAGAGGCAGCGAGAGTGCGAAACTCAATAGAATAATCCGTTATGGATCGATTCCCCTGACATAGGGAAGACAGGGCCCTGGAAGCCTCCTCCCCAAAAACAGAACGGTCAAAAACCCGTATCATCTCCTCCTTAAAGTCCTGATACTGGTTAATACACTCAGCCCTCGCCTCCCAGATTGCCGTGCCCCACTCACGCGCCCGTCCGGTAAGGAGAGAAATGACGTAGGCGATGCGGGCTGCGCTCCTGGAGTAAGTGTTGGGCTGGAGAGAGAACACCACATCACACTGAGTGAGGAATGAGCGGCACTCAGTGGGCTCCCCAGAGTAACACGGCGGGTTGTTGATCCTGGGCTCCGGAGACTCGGAAACCCTGGAAGTGGGCGGTGGATCGAGGTGGAGTTGGTGAACCTGTCTTGTGAGGTCGGAGACTTGGACGGCCAGGGTCTCAACGGCATGTCGAGCAGCAGACAATTCCTCCTCGTGTCTGCCTAGCATCGCTCCCTGGATCTCGACGGCGGAGTGAAAAGGGTCCGGAGCCGCTGGGTCCATTCTTGGTCAGATTCTTCTGTTATGTACTTGAGTGAAGACCCAAAAGCGGTTTTAACAGAAAACAGAGTTCTTTAATGAAAAAACAGGAATGGCATAAATCCTCTTCCGACGTTGTATAGTGCAGGATGCACCTGCCAGGCCGACTCCGACAGGATAGGACAAGGTGGAAGCAAACGAGACGATAGCTTGCTTCTGGCATGAAAAACACAAACAAGAATCTGACACTGAAAGTAGCAGGAACAGAGAGAGAAATAGAGACCTAATCAGAGGAGAAAGAGAGAACAGGTGGGAAAGGATGAATGAGCTAGTTAGGGGAGATGTAGAACAGCTGAAGAAGGAGAGACAGAGAAGGTAACCTAATAAGACCAGCAGAGAGAGACAGAGTGAAGAGAAAGGACAGGAACAGACATAATAAGACATGA
>NW_027004327.1:0-5045 GCF_036934945.1 Oncorhynchus masou masou
GTGGTGGGTAGTTCTGTCACGAACGTCGTCAGGGAAATGACCGGACCAAGGTGCAGCGTGGTGAGCGTACATTTATTTTATTAAGAATGTCGCCAACAAAACAACAAACACGAACGTGACGCTGACTAGGGCTATACAGACCACTAACACAGACAACTACCCACAACTAAGGTGGCAAAACAGGCTGCCTAAGTATGATTCCCAATCAGAGACAACGATAGACAGCTGTCCCTGATTGAGAACCATACCCGCTCTCTATGGCCAGGACAACACAAGACAGAGAGAGATTAAGAGAAAAAAAGGCAGAAAGAGACTGAGAGAAATGGAAGATAGAGTGGATGAGAGAATGTCACTAAAAATGAGCGAAAGAATAACAGAGAGAGAGAGAAAGAAAACAAAAAAGAGAAGCAATGTATTTGAGCCAGAAGGTCTGCCAAGCTGAGGACTGAACAGTGGCATCAGATTGTGTATGTTCCCTGTGGCTTCCACAGACATGTGGAGGCCATTCTGGTGCAGTGCCATGTGAAGTTGATTAAATCTGTCCAGCCAAGAAAACACAAACACATCTCCAAGGCTTTCTCCAATACAATACGCCTCTCCACGCTCTTTTTGTCCCTCCTACTTTCTCTCTCTTTCCCTCTCTCACTCTTTTTCTCTCTCTTTCCCTTTCTCTCTTTGCCTCTCTCTCTCTCTCTTTCCTCTCTCTCTCTCTCTCTCTCTCTCTCTCACTCTCTCTCACTCTACCTCTTTCCATAACACTGCCCCTCTCACCTGTCCTCATCTCTCCTCTCATCTCCCCCTCCTTTTCTCCTCTGTCCTGCAATAACGTCTTCCTCTACTTCTCTAAAACAGCATTTCCCTCTCCCTCTTTCTCCTCTCTCCTTCCCCTCTCCCTCTTTCTCCTCTCTCTCCTTCCCCTCTCCCTCTTTCTCCTCTCTCTCCCTTCCCCTATCCCTCTTTCTCCACTCCCTCTTTCCCATCTCCCTCTTTCCCCTCCCTCCTTCCCTTCTCCCTCTACCTCTCCTCCTTCCCCCTCCCTCTCCCTCTCCCTATTTCTCTTTTCCTTCCTTCCCCTCCCTCTTTCCCTTCTACTTTGTTCCGCTCTCCCCTCTCCCTCCTTCCCCTCTCCCTCTTTCCCCTCTCCCCTCTCCGTCCTTCCCCTCTCCGTCCTTCCCCTCTCCCTCCTTCCCCTCTCCCTATTTCCCCTCTCCCTCTTTCCCCTCCCTCTCCATCCCTCTTGTACTGTCCCTCACTCTCTTTTGATTATCCATCTCTCTCATTTCCTCCTCCCTCTATCTCTGTCCTCCTGTACCCAGCTCTTTCTCCCCCCTCCACCTCTCATCCTTATTTCCCCTGCTCCTCTCCTCAATAGGGAGGGGGATCTCCAGTTAGCTCTGGAGTTTAACCATCACAGACACATGGATGCAGACACGTCCATTTCTGCTGTCTAAGCCCCTGTCAGAAAACACACACACACACACACACACACACACACACACACACACACACACACACAGGGGCATCCAAGGACCCAACCAGTGACACACACAGTTCATGGAGCCACTGAGCTGAGAAACACAGTGATGTCAGTGTGTTTGTGTTGATAAGAAGATACATTTAGTAGGAGCTGACATGCTTCAGTTTGAGAGAAGAGCTAAAGTCTACATTATATTCACCCAGAGCTGTGAGAGTTCCACTGCTTGGCCCAGCGATATTGTTCCTCTGGGATAAATAATGCTCTGTAAGGAGTGGAAATGAATTGAGTGAATGTGCTGAATGACTCTAAACATATATTCTCACCGTTCAAAATGAGAATAGTTTGTTACTTCCAGACACCTGTTTTGATTGAATAGAGCTCATCCATGTCATCCTTTATTGTCATATGAGGTCAAATAAACTGTTTCAAAACAGACTCCAAAGCCCTGGGAATCAATGGAAAGCAGAAGCAGTATCACAGACATAAAACTAATTTATTTATTTAACTAGGCAAGTCAGATAAGAACAAATTCTTATTTGCAATTACAGCCTACCCCGGCCGATCCTGGGCCAATTGTGCGCCGCCCAATCACAGCTGGATGTGATGCAGCCTGGATTCAAACCAGGGACTACAGTGATGCTTCTTGCACTGAAATGCAGTGCCTTAGACCGCTGCGCCACTCGGGAGCCCGGGTACAGTGTGTGTGATTCTCTCTCGCTACTCTACTGTTGAACAGTGGGAATCAACCCAGCTCATCAGATTACCAGACATGCACTGATGCTACACTACTACTGTCACTACACTACTACTGATACTACACTACTACTGATACTACACTACTACTGATACTACACTACTACTGATACTACACTACTACTGATACTATACTACTACTGATACTACACTACTACTGATGTCAAACTACCACTGATACTACACTACTACTGATGCTACACTACTACTGATGCTACACTACTGATGCTACACTACTACTGATGCTACACTACTACTGATACTACACTACTACTGATACTACTGATACTACACTACTACTGATACAACACTACTACTGATACTACACTACTACTGATACTATACTACTACTGATACTACACTACTACTGATGCTACACTACTACTGATGCTACACTACTGATGCTACACTACTACTGATACTATACTACTAGTGATACTACACTTCTACTGATACTACTACTGATGCTATACTACTACTGATACTACCACTGATGCTACACTACTGCTGATGCTGCACTACTACTGATGCTACACTACTACTGCTACTACAATACTACTGACACTACACTACTACTGATGCTACAATACTACTGATACTACACTACTACTGATGTCAAACTACTACTGATACTACACTACTACTGATACTACACTACTACTGATACTACACTTCTACTGATACTACTACTGATGCTATACTACTACTGATGCTACACTACTGCTGATGCTGCACTACTACTGATACTACACTACTACTGATGCTACAGTACTACTGATACTACACTACTACTGATACTACACTACTACTGATGCTACAGTACTACTGATACTACACTACTACTGATACTACACTACTACTGATGCTACACTACTACTGATACTACACTACTACTGCATGATACTAGTGACATTATACTACACTACTACTGATGCTACAACACTACTGATACTATACTACTACTGACACTACACTACTACTGATGCTACTAGTACTACTGATACTACACTACTACTGATGCTACAGTACTACTGATACTACACTACTGACTATACTACACTACTACTGATGCTACAACACTACTGATACTACTACACTACTACTGCTACACTACTACTGATACTACACTACTACTGATGCTACAATACTACTGATACTACACTACTACTTATACTACACTACTACTGATGCTACAATACTACTGATACTACACTACTACTGATGCTACATTACTACTTATACTACTACTACTACTGATGCTACAACACTACTGATACTATATACTACTACTACACTATACTACTACTACTACTGATGCTACAACACTACTGATACTATACTACTACTGATACTACACTACTACTGATGCTACTAGTACACTACTACTGATGCTGCTGCATGCGGACATCGCTTTGTTATGCAAGATGGCATTTGAATTTCAAAGGCTTTTCATGGGGATTGAGCTGCCTTCCGTCCAGATTTCTACAAATCTCGTTTAATTTTAGAAATGGTATATTTTGTAATTGTGCTGCCAGGGCAGGGTCATAATGGATTATGCTGGCAAGGGGCACAGGGTTGAGTGAGGCAAATACCATGCCCAGTTGATATAAACAAACATGACCTGAGCACAAACCAGGGCCCATATTCACAAAGCCTCTCAGAGTACGAGTGCTGATCTGGGAACATGTGCCTTTTAGATCACAATGAAGAAGATGAGGGGCATTCCTGCTCTGAGATCATGAGTCATATAAAGATTAGGAAGTAGGTATACCGGCTCTGTCAAAGGTTTTTATGGGCATTAGGTGCTTATCTGTATAAACACTGAAGATCCTGAGCCTTCCAAAAAAGGAAGAAAGAAATTCTCTCTACCCTAATACAGTATTTATACAATAGTATTATCTCTACCCTAATACAGTATTTATACAATAGTATTATCTCTACCCTAATACAGTATTTATACAATAGTATTATCTCTACCCTAATACAGTATTTATACAATAGTATTATCTCTACCCTAATACAGTATTTATACAATAGTATTATCTCTACCCTAATACAGTATTTATACAATAGTATTATCTACCCTAATACAGTATTTATACAATAGTATTATCTCTACCCTAATACAGTATTTATACAATAGTATTATCTCTTAATACAGTATTTATCAATAGTATTACCCTAATACAGTATTTATACAATAGTATTATCTCTACCCTAATACAGTATTTATTTATATCTCAATACAGTATTTATACAATTATTCTCTACCCAGTATTTATACAAGTATTTATACAATAGTATTATCTCTACCCTAATACAGTATTTATACAATAGTATTATCTCTACCCTAATACAGTATTTATACAATAGTATTATCTCTACCCTAATACAGTATTTATACAATAGTATTATCTCTACCTCCTAATACAGTATTTATACAATAGTATTATCTCTACCAGTAATACAGTATTTATACAATAGTATTATCTCTACCTAATACTATTTATACAGTATCTCTTATACAGTATTTATACAATAGTATTATCTCTACCCTAATACAGTATTTATACAATAGCATTATCTGCCTAATACAGTATTTATACAATTCTTATACAATAGTATTATCTCAGTATTTATACTCACCCTAATACAGTATTTATACAATAGTATTATACTACCCTAATACAGTATTTATACAATAGTATTATCTCTACCCTAATACAGTATTTATACAATAGTATTATCTCTACCCTAATACAGTATTTATACAATAGTATTATCTCTACCCTAATACAGTATTTATACAATAGTA
>NW_027004328.1:0-5044 GCF_036934945.1 Oncorhynchus masou masou
TTTCTCTTCACTCTCTCTCTCTGCTGGTCTTTTTTAGGTTACCTTCTCTGTCTCTCATTCTTCAGCTGTTCTACATCTCCTCTAACTAGCTCATTCACTCTTTCACACCTGTTCTCTCTTCCCTCTGATTAGGTCTATTTCTTTCTCTGTTCCTGCTACTTTCAGTGTCTGATTCTTGTTTGTGTTTTTTGATGCCAGAAGCAAGCTGTCGTCTCGTTTGCTTCCACCTTGTCCTGACCTGTCGGAGTCTGCCTGGCAGGTGCATCCTGCACTATACTAACGTTCTTTGTTCCGCTGACAACGTTGGAAGAGGATTTATGCCATTCCTGTTTTTCATTAAAGAACTCTGTTTTCTGTTAAAACCGCTTTTGGGTCTTCACTCAAGTTCTTAACAGAAGAATCAGACCAAGAATGGACCCAGCGGCCCGACCCTTTCACTCCGCCGTCGAGATCCAGGGAGCGATGCTAGGCAGACACGAGGAGGAATTGTCTGCTGCTCGACATGCCGTTGAGACCCTGGTCCAAGTCTCCGAACCTCACAAGACAGGTTCACCAACTCCACCTCGATCCACCGCCCACTTCCAGGGTTTCCGAGTCTCCCGGAGCCCAGGATCAACAACCCGCCGTGTTACTCTGGGGAGCCCACTGAGTGCCGCCATTCCTCACTCAGTGTGATGTGGTGTTCTCTCTCCAGCCCAACACTTACCCAGGAGCGCAGCCCGCATCGCCTACGTCATTTCTCTCCTTACCGGACGGGCGCGTGAGGGGCACGGCAGTCTGGGAGGCGAGGGCTGAGTGTATTAACCAGTATCAAGACTTTAAGGAGGAGATGATACGGGTTTTTGACCGTTCTGTTTTTGGGGAGGAGGCTTCCGGGGCCCTGTCTTCCCTATGTCAGGGGAATCGATCCATAACGGATTATTCTATTGAGGTTCGCACTCTCGCTGCCTCAAGTGACTGGAACGAGCCGGCTTTGCTCGCTCGTTTTCTGAGGGTCTCCTGTCGAGGTTAAGGACGAGATCCTCTCCCGGGAGGTTCCTTCCAGTCTGGACTCCTTAATAGCTCGCTATTCGCATAGAGCGACGGTTTGATCTTCGTCGCCGAGCTCGTGGAAAGGAGCTCGCGTTCTCCGCTGCTCCCCTCTCCACATCACTGCCACCTGCCGCATCACTGCCACCCTCCTCCGCCGGCTCGGATGCTGAGCCTATGCAGCTGGGGGTATCCGCATCTCGCCAAGGAGAAGGAACGGAGAATCACCAATCGCCTCTGTCTCTACTGCGGCTCCGCTGGTCATTTTGTCACCTCATGTCCAGTAAAGCCAGAGCTCATCAGTAAGAGGAGGGCTACTGGTGAGCGCAACTACTCAGGCCTCTCCTTCTGGATCACGCACTACTTTTCCGGTCCATCTCCGCTGGCCCGGTTCATCTGCTTCCTGCAGTGCCTTGATAGACTCTGGGGCGGAGGGCTGTTTTATGGACGAGACCTGGGCTCGGGAACATGACATTCCTCTCAGACAGTTAGGGGAGCCCACGGCCTTGTTCGCTTTAGATGGTAGTTCTCTCCCCAAGATTCAGCGTGAGACGCTGCCTTTAACCCTCACTGTCTCTGGTAATCATAGCTAAACCATTTCTTTTTAATTTTTCGTTCACCTTTTACACCTGTTGTTTTGGGTCATCCCTGGCTAGTGCGCCATAACCCTTCTATTAATTGGTCTAGTAATACTATCCTATCTTGGAATGTTTCTTGTCATGTAACCTGTTTAATGTCTGCTATCCCTCCTGTTTCCTCTGTCTCTACTTCACAGGAGGAGCCTGGCGATTTGACAGGGGTGCCGGAGGAGTATCACGATCTGCGCACGGTGTTCAGTCGTTCCAAGGCCACTTCTCTCCTCCACACCGGTCGTATGACTGTAGTATTGATCTCCTTCCGGGAACTACTCCCCCGGGGTAGATTATACTCTCTGTCGGCTCCCGAACGTAAGGCTCTCGAGGATTATTTGTCGGTTCGGGCTCAACGCCGGTACCATTGTCTCCTCCTCCCCTCTCCCGCCGGAGCGGGGTTTTTTTTTGTTCAGAAGAAGGACGGGTCCCTGCGCCCATGCGTGGATTATCGAGGGCTGAATGACATAACAGTTAAGAATCGTTATCCGCTTCCTCTATGTCTTCAGCCTTCGAGATCCTGCAGGGAGCCAGGTTTTTCACCAAATTGACCTTCGTAACGCCTACCATCTCGTGCGCATCAGGGAGGGGACGAGTGGAAGATTTGGCGTTGAACACTCCGTTAGGGCACTTTGAATACCGGGTTCTTCCTTTCGGCCTCGTTAACGCTCCAGCTGTCTTTCAGGCACTAGTTAACGATGTCCTGAGAGACATGCTGAACATTTTTGTTTTCGTTTACATGGACGATATCCTGATTTTTTCTCCGTCTCTCTCGATTCATGTTCAGCACGTGCGACGGGTCCTCCAGCGCCTTTTGGAGAACTGTCTTTATGTGAAGGCTGAGAAGTGCATTTTCCTGCCGCCCTGTCCCTTTTCTCGGTTCCGTTATTTCCGCTGAGGGCATTAAGATGGATCCCGCTAAGGTCCAGGCTGTCATTGATTGGCCCGTCTCTAAGTCACGCGTCGAGCTGCAGCGCTTTCTGGGCTTCGCTAATTTCTATCGTCGTTTCATCCGTACGGTCAGGTGGCAGCTCCCCTCACAGCCCTTACTTCTGTTAAGACGTGCTTTAAGTGGTCCGTTTCCGCCCAGGGAGCTTTTGATCTTCTTAAGAATCGTTTTACATCCGCTCCTATTCTTGTTACACCTGACATCTCTAGACAGTTTGTGGTTGAGGTTGCCACGTCAGAGGTGGGCGTGGGAGCCATTCTCTCTCAGCGCTCTCTCTCTGACGGCAAGGTCCATCCTTGCGCGTTTTTCTCTCATCGCTTATCGCCGTCAGAACGTAACTATGATGTTGGTAATCGCGAACTGCCTCGCCATCCGCTTAGCCCTGGCGAATGGCGACAGTGGCTGGGAGGGGGCCGTTCCTTTGTCGTTGGACTGACCATAGGAACCTTGAGTACATCCGTTCAGCCAAACGACTTAATGCGCGTCAGGCTCGTTGGGCTCTGTTTTTCGCTCGTTTCGAGTTTGTTATTTCTTATCGTCCGGGCTCAAAAACACCAAGCCTGATGCTTTATCTCGTCTCTTCAGTTCTTCTGAGGTCTCCACCGACCCCGAGGGGATTTCCCTGACGGGCGTGTTGTCGGGTTGACTGTCTGGGGAATTGAGAGGCAGGTAAAGCAAGCACTCGCTCACACTCCGTCGCCGCGAGCTTGTCCTAGGAACCTTCTGTTCGTTCCCGCTCCTACTCGTCCGGCCGTTCTTCAGTGGGCCCACTCTGCCAAGTTAGCCGGCCACCCCGGCGTTCGGGCCTGCCGTCGCTTCCATTCGCCAGCGTTTGTGGCCCACCGGGAACGACGCGTCGATTTGTCGCCGCTTGTTCGGTCTGCGCGCAGACTAAATCTGGGAACTCTCCTCCTGCCGGCCGTCTCAGACCGCTTCCCATTCCTCTCGACCGTGGTCTCACATCGCTTTAGATTTTATCACCGGACTGCCTTCATCAGCGGGGAAGACAGTTATTCTTACGGTTGTCGATAGATTCTCTAAGGCGGCTCATTTCATTCCTCTCGATAAGCTCCTCTGCTAAGGAGACGGCTCAGATCATTATCGAGAATGTTTTCCCGAATTCATGGCCTTCCGTCTGACGTCGTTTCCGACAGAGGCCCGCAGTTCACGTCTCAATTTTGGAGGGAGTTTTGCCGTTTGATTGGGGCTTCCGTCAGTCTCTCGTCCGGCTTTCATCCCCAGTCTAACGGTCAAGCCGAACGGGCCAATCAGACTGTTGGTCGCATTTTACGCAGTCTTTCTTTTCGTAACCCTGCGTCTTGGTCAGAACAGCTCCCCTGGGCAGAGTACGCCCACAACTCGCTTCCCTCGTCTGCTACCGGTCTATCCCCTTTCAGTGTAGCCTCGGGTACCAGCCTCCGCTGTTCTCATCTCAGCTCGCCGAGTCCTGCGTCCCCTCCGCTCAGGCTTTTGTCCAGCGTTGCGAGCGCACCTGGGAAGGGGTCAGGTCGGCACTTTGCCGTAATAGGGCGCAGACTGTGAGGGCCGCTAATAAGCGTAGGACCAAGAGTCCTAGATATTGTTGCGGTCAGAGAGTATGGCTCTCCACTCCAGAACCTTCCCCTTAAGACAGCTTTCGCAAGTTGGCCCCGCGGTTCATTGGTCCGTTCCGTATTTCCCAGGTCATTAATCCTGTCGCAGTGCGACTTCTTCTCCGCGTTATCTTCGTCGCGTTCACCCCGGTCTCTCCATGTCTCCTGTGTTAAGCCCGTTCTTCGCGCCCCCGCTCGTCCCTCCCCCCTCCCCCATCCTTGTCGAGGGCGCACCCATCTACAGGGTTCGTAAGATTTTGGACATGCGCCCTCGGGCCGTGGTCATCAGTACCTAGTGGATTGGGAGGTACGGTCCTGAGGAGAGGAGTTGGGTTCCCTCTCGGGACGTGCTGGACCGTTCGCTGATCGATGATTTCCTCCGTTGCCGCCAGGTTTTCCTCGAGTGCGCCAGGAGGCGCTCACTGTCTCTTGTTATGTCTGTTCCTGTCCTTTCTCTTCACTCTCTCTCTGCTGGTCTTTTAGGGTTACCTCTCTGTCTCTCATTCTTCAGCTGTTCTACATCTCCTCTAACTAGCTCATTCACTCTTTTCACACCTGTTCTCTCTTCCCCTCTGATTAGGTCTCTATTTCTTTCTCTGTTCCTGCTACTTTCAGTGTCTGATTCTTGTTTGTGTTTTTTGATGCCAGAAGCAAGCTGTCGTCTCGTTGCTTCCACCTTGTCCTGACCTGTCGGAGTCTGCCTGGCAGGTGCATCCTGCACTATACTAACGTTCTTTTGTTCCGCTGACAACGTTGGAAGAGGATTTATGCCATTCCTGTTTTTCATTAAAAGAACTCTGTTTTCTGTTAAAACCGCTTTTGGGTCTTCACTCAAGTTCTTAACA
>NW_027004329.1:0-5044 GCF_036934945.1 Oncorhynchus masou masou
CTTCTCTGTCTCTCATCCCTCAGCTGTTCTACATTTCCCTAACTAGCTCATTCTCTCTTTCCCCACCTGTTCTCTCTTCCCCCTCTGATTAGGTCTCTATTTCTTTCTCTGTTCCTGCTACTTTCAGTGTCTGATTCTTGTTTGTGTTTTTGATGC
This sequence comes from Oncorhynchus masou masou, assembly GCF_036934945.1. NCBI lineage: Eukaryota > Metazoa > Chordata > Actinopteri > Salmoniformes > Salmonidae > Oncorhynchus > Oncorhynchus masou. Next base: position 157 of record NW_027004329.1, read on the forward strand.
CAGAAGCAAGCTGTCGTCTCGTTTGCTTCCACCTTGTCCTGTCCTGTCGGAGTCTGCATGGCAGGTGCAACCTGCATTATACTACGTTCTTTTGTTCCATTGACTACGTTGGAAGAGGATTTATGCCATTCCTGTTTTTATTAAAGAACTCTGTTTTCTGTTAAAACCGCGTTTGGGTCTTCACTCAAGTTCATAACAGAAGAATCAGACCAAGAATGGACCCAGCGGCTCCGGACCCTTTTCACTCCGCCGTCGAGATCCAGGGAGCGATGCTAGGCAGACACGAGGAGGAATTGTCTGCTGCTCAACATGCCGTTGAGACCCTGGCCGTCCAAGTCTCCGACCTCACAAGACGGGTTCACCAACTCCACCTCGATCCACCGCCCACTTCCAGGGTTTCCGAGTCTCCGGAGCCCAGGATCAACAACCCGCCGTGTTACTCTGGGGAGCCCACTGAGTGCCGCTCATTCCTCACTCAGTGTGATGTGGTGTTCTCTCTCCAGCCCAACACCTACTCCAGGAGCGCAGCCCGCATCGCCTACGTCATTTTCTCTCCTTACCGGACGGGCGCGTGAGTGGGGCACGGCAGTCTGGGAGGCGAGGGCTGAGTGTATTAACCAGTATCAGGACTTTAAGGAGGAGATGATACGGGTTTTTGACCGTTCTGTTTTTGGCGAGGAGGCTTCCAGGGCCCTGTCTTCCCTATGTCAGGGGAATAGATCCATAACGGATTATTCTATTGAGTTTCGCACTCTCGCTGCCTCTAGTGACTGGAACGAGCCGGCTTTGCTCGCTCGTTTTCTGGAGGGTCTCCACGTCGAGGTTAAGGATGAGATCCTCTCCCGGGAGGTTCCTTCCAGTCTGGACTCCTTAATAGCTCTCGCTATTCGCATAGAGCGACGGTTTGATCTTCGTCGCCGAGCTCGTGGAAAGGAGCTCACGTTCTCCGTTGCTCCCCTCTCCACATCACTGCCACCTGCCGCATCACTGCCACCCTCCTCCGCCGGCTCGGATGCTGAGCCTATGCAGCTGGGGGGTATTCGCATCTCGGCCAAGGAGAGGGAACGGAGAATCACCAATCGCCTCTGTCTCTACTGCGGCTCCGCTGGTCATTTTGTCACCTCATGTCCAGTAAAAGGCCAGAGCTCATCAGTAAGAGGAGGGCTACTGGTGAGCGCAACTACTCAGGCCTCTCCTTCTGGATCACGCACTACCTTTCCGGTCCATCTCCGCTGGCCCGGTTCATCTGCTTCCTGCAGTGCCTTGATAGACTCTGGGGCGGAGGGCTGTTTTATGGACGAGACCTGGGCTCGGGAACATGACATTCCTCTCAGACAGTTAGGGAGCCCAGGGCCTTGTTCGCTTTAGATGGTAGTTCTCTCCCCAAGATTCAGCGTGAGACGCTGCCTTTAACCCTCACTGTCTCTGGTAATCATAGCGAAACCATTTCTTTTTTAATTTTTCGTTCACCTTTTACACCTGTTGTTTTGGGTCATCCCTGGCTAGTGCGCCATAACCCTTCTATTAATTGGTCTAGTAATACTATCCTATCCTGGAATGTTTCTTGTCATGTAACCTGTTTAATGTCTGCTATCCCTCCTGTTTCCTCTGTTTCTTCTTCACAGGAGGAGCCTGGCGATTTGACAGGGGTGCCGGAGGAGTATCACGATCTGCGCACGGTGTTCAGTCGTTCCAAGGCCACTTCTCTCCCTCCACACCGGTCGTATGACTGTAGTATTGATCTCCTTCCGGGAACTACTCCCCCGGGGTAGATTATACTCTCTGTCGGCTCCCCGAACGTAAGGCTCTCGAGGATTATTTGTCGGTTTCGCTCGACGCCGGTACCATAGTCTCCTCCTCCTCCCCCGCCGGCGCGGGGTTCTTTTTGTTCAGAAGAAGGACGGGTCCCTGCGCCCATGCGTGGATTATCGAGGCTGAATGACATAACAGTTAAGAATCGTTATCCGCTTCCTCTTATGTCTTCAGCCTTCGAGATCCTGCAGGGAGCCAGGTTTTTCACCAAATTGGACCTTCGTAACGCCTACCATCTCGTGCGCATCAGGGAGGGGGACGAGTGGAAGACGGCGTTTAACACTCCGTTAGGGCACTTTGAATACCGGGTTCTTCCTTTCGGCCTCGTTAACGCTCCAGCTGTCTTTCAGGCACTAGTTAACGACGTCTGAAGACATGCTGAACATTTTTGTTTTCGTTTACATGGACGATATCCTGATTTTCACCGTCTCTCTCGATTCATGTTCAGCACGTGCGACGCGTCCTCAGCGCCTTTTGGAGAACTGTCTTTATGTGAAGGCTGAGAAGTGCACTTTTCATGCCGCCTCTGTCCCTTTTCTCGGTTCCGTTATTTCCGCTGAGGGCATTAAGATGGATCCCGCTAAGGTCCAGGCTGTCATTGATTGGCCCGTTCCTAAGTCACGCGTCGAGCTGCAGCGCTTTCTGGGCTTCGCTAATTTCTACCGTCGTTTCATCCGTAATTTCGGTCAGGTGGCAGCTCCTCTCACAGCCCTTACTTCTGTTAAGACGTGCTTTAAGTGGTCCGTTTCCGCCCAGGGAGCTTTTGATCTTCTTAAGAATCGTTTTACATCCGCACCTATTCTTGTTACACCTGACATCTCTAGACAGTTTGTTGTTGAGGTTGACGCGTCAGAGGTGGGCGTGGGAGCCATTCTTTCTCAGCGCTCTCTCTCTGACGGCAAGGTCCATCCTTGCGCGTTTTTTCTCATCGCTTATCGCCGTCAGAACGTAACTATGATGTTGGTAATCGCGAACTGCTCGCCATCCGCTTAGCCCTAGGCGAATGGCGACAGTGGTTGGAGGGGCGACCGTTCCTTTTGTCGTTTGGACTGACCATAGGAACCTTGAGTACATCCGTTCAGCCAAACGACTTAATGCGCGTCAGGCTCGTTGGGCTCTGTTTTTCGCTCGTTTCGAGTTTGTTATTTCTTATCGTCCGGGCTCAAAAACACCAAACCTGATGCTTTATCTCGTCTCTTCAGTTCTTCTGAGGTCTCCACCGACCCGATGGGATTCTCCCTGAGGGGCGTGTTGTCGGGTTGACTGTCTGGGGAATTGAGAGGCAGGTAAAGCAAGCACTCGCTCACACTCCGTCGCCGCGAGCTTGCCCTAGGAACCTTCTGTTCGTTCCCGTTCCTACTCGTCCGGCCGTTCTTCAGTGGGCCCACTCTGCCAAGTTAGCCGGCCACCCCGGCGTTCGGGTACGCTCGCTTCCATTCGCCAGCGTTTCTGGTGGCCCACTCGGGAACGTGACGCGCGTCGATTTGTCGCCGCTTGTTCGGTCTGCGCGCAGACTAAATCTGGGAACTCCTCCTGCCGGCCGTCTCAGACCGCTTCCCATTCCCTCTCGACCGTGGTCTCACATCGCTTTAGATTTTATCACCGGACTGCCTTCATCAGCGGGGAGGACAGTTATTCTTACGGTTGTCGATAGATTCTCTAAGGCGGCTCATTTCATTCCTCTCGATAAGCTCCCTTCTGCTAAGGAGACGGCTCAGATCATTATCGAGAATGTTTTTCCGAATTCATGGCCTTCCGTCTGACGTCGTTTCCGACAGAGGCCCGCAGTTCACGTCTCAATTTTGGAGGGAGTTTTGCCGTTTGATTGGGGCTTCCGTCAGTCTCTCGTCCGGCTTTCATCCCCAGTCCTGCGGTCAAGCCCGAACGGGCCAATCAGACTGTTGGTCGCATTTACGCAGTCTTTCTTTTCGTAACCCTGCGTCTTGGTCAGAACAGCTCCCCTGGGCAGAGTACGCCCACAACTCGCTTCCCTCGTCTGCTACCGGTCTATCCCCTTTTCAGTGTAGCCTCGGGTACCAGCCTCCGCTGTTCTCATCTCAGCTCTCCGAGTCCTGCGTCCCCTCCGCTCAGGCTTTTGTCCAGCGTTGCGCGCACCTGGAAGGGGTCAGGTCGGCACTTTGCCGTAATAGGGCGCAGACTGTGAGGGCCGCTAATAGCGTAGGACCAAGAGTCCTAGATATTGTTGCGGTCAGAGAGTATGGCTCTCCACTCAGAACCTTCCCCTTAAGACAGCTTCTCGCAAGTTGGCCCCGCGGTTCATTGGTCCGTTCCGTATTTCCCAGGTCATTAATCCTGTCGCAGTGCGACTTCTTCTCCGCGCTATCTTCGTCGCGTTCACCCGGTCTTCCATGTCTCCTGTGTTAAGCCCGTTCGCGCGCCCCCGCTCGTCCCTCCCCCCCCATCCTTGTCGAGGGCGCACCCATCTACAGGGTTCGTAAGATTTTGGACATGCGCCCTCGGGCCGTGGTCATCAGTACCTAGTGGATTGGGAGGGGTACGGTCCTGAGGAGAGGAGTTGGGTTCCCTCTCGGGACGTGCTGGACCGTTCGCTGATCGATGATTTCCTCCGTTGCCGCCAGGTTTTCCTCCTCGAGTGCGCCAGGAGCGCTCGGTGAGTGGGGGGGGGTACTGTCATGTCTTGTTATGTCTGTTCCTGTCCTTTCTCTTCATTCTCTCTCTCTGCTGGTCTTTTTTAGGTTACCTTCTCTGTCTCTCATCCCTCAGCTGTTCTACATTTCCCCTAACTAGCTCATTCTCTCTTTCCCCACCTGTTCTCTCTTCCCCTCTGATTAGGTCTCTATTTCTTTCTCTGTTCCTGCTACTTTCAGGGTCTGATTCTTGTTTGTGTTTTTTGATGCCAGAAGCAAGCTGTCGTCTCGTTGCTTCCACCTTGTCCTGTCCTGTCGGAGTCTGCATGGCAGGTGCAACCTGCATTATACTACGTTCTTTTGTTCCATTGACTACGTTGGAAGAGGATTTATGCCATTCCTGTTTTTTATTAAAGAACTCTGTTTTCTGTTAAAACCGCGTTTGGGTCTTCACTCAAGTTCATAAC
>NW_027004330.1:0-5044 GCF_036934945.1 Oncorhynchus masou masou
TGTGTTTTTCCCTTGACCCCCATTATTGTTTGCACCTGTGTCTTGTTTCCCCTGAGTGTATTTAAACCCTTTGTTTCCCCTCAGTTCTGTGCTCTGTGTTTGTATGTTGGCACCCTGCCCTAGTGTTCTGTGTGCTCTTGTCGATTCCGGGTAACGTTCTTGTGGTATTCTGTTTTTTTGTTTTAGTTTAGTTTTGGTGAGTTTCTTTTTAGATTCTTTTGTGTTTTTCCTTCCACCTTTTTGGTTTTGCCATTTTGTATTTTTGGATTTTTTCTTTATTAAATTCACCGTCTTAAGTACTGCTGTGTCTGCCTCATCTTCTGGGTTCTGCTGTCTATTCGTGGCTCAGTTGGTTAAGTGACTGTTTCTCACTCCGGAGACCCAGGTTCGAAACCGGGTCCTGACAGAAACACAGAGCCAAAAATGAACCCAGAGGCAGCCAGTTCCCAGGACCTTTTTGCCACGCTGTCCCACCACCAGGAGACTGTCCAACGCCACGAAGCCGCCCTTGGCTCAGCAAGAGGCCTTAATGGCTAGACATTCTCATCTTCTGTCGAAGATGCTGACTTCCATTAAGCAACATCTGATCGACTCTACTCCCGGCAACAGTTCCCGGCCCCAGTATCTCAAGTTCACGTACCCATGGCAGCAACCCCTGGCTGAACCTCGTCTTCCACCTCCCCCAACGGTTCTCAGGTGATCCAAGTGCTTGTAAAGGGTTTCTCACTCAATGTTCTCTCTCCTTGAGCTGCAACCTCGTCGTTTCCCCACCGACCGGTCTAAGATCGCATATATCATCACCCTGCTGTCGGGAAAGCCCTGGCCTGGGCTACTGCTGTGTGGATGCCCATAGTTCCTGCTGTGCCAGCTACTCTGCCTTTGCTGAGGAATTCAAACGAGTGTTTCAAGGCCCAAGCAGTGGTTCTGACTCAGCCAAACAGCTCCTGACTCTCCATCAAGGTTGGCGCAGCGTGACGGGGACTATGCCATCCAGTTCCGCACGGTAGCAGCAGCGAGTGGCTGAACAACGAGGCGCCACGGTGTGCTTTCTGAAAGGCCTTTCCGACACTATCCAAAGATGAACTGGCCACTCGGGAACCACCGGACAATCTCGAGTCCCTGATCAAGTTGGCCTCACGCATTGACCAGCTGCCTGAGAGAGAGAGAACTCAACCGTAGACCTCTAGCCCCTATCAGTCCCAGCCTGAGCCCCACCTTTATCATCACTGGCTCCACCGAACCCATGCAGATTGGACGCATCTCCCAGGCTGAGAGAGACCGCCGGATGAGGGAGCGACGCTGTCTATATTGCGGCAAACCGGGCCATTTCCGCTCCACGTGTCCCGGCTCCAGGGAACGCTCTGTCCCTACAGGGGGAACTGTAACGGGAAACATAACCTCCTCCCATCCGTCCAACTCCCGCCTGCTCATTCCAGTCACCCTCTCCTGGGACAACCACAAGCTTCACCTTCAAGCCTTGGTAGACCCTGGAGCCGCAGGTAACTTCATGATGGTGTCTGGGCGAAGGAGAATGGCGTTCCCTCTGAACCTCTAAGTGACCCCATGAGGGTTACTACATTGGATGGAAGCCCTTGGGATCTGGACTTGTCACTCATGTCACTACCTCCTTGAGACTTTCAGTTTCACAACACCAGGAATTGATGAACTTTCATTTGATCTCCTGTTCCGAGTTCCCTCTCGTCCTTGGATACCCCTGGCTTCACAGCCATAACCCCCTACATCGACTGGTCTGTGGGCACTATCAAGCAGTGGGGTCCTACGTGCCAAGCTACTTGTATTTTCCAGAATTCCCTGAGTTCTACTCCCGAGTCTTTAGAATCCATCGACCTGACCCGAGTTCCCGAGTGTTACCATGACCTCAAACTGGTGTTTAGCAAACAGAGGGCCACCATGCTACCACCCCATAGATCTTACGATTGCCCCATCGACCTGTTTCCGGCACTTGCCCCCAGGGGTCGGATCTTTTCCCCATCTCCACCCGAACGAGCTGCTATGGATACCTACATCAAGGACTCTCTGGAAGCAGGCCTCATGCGTCCATCCACCTCGCTCGGCGGGAGCAGGGTTTTTCTTTGTGGCCAAGAAAGACGGTGGGTTACGTCCTGCATCGACTACCGGGGACTCAATGACATAACCGTCCGTAACCGTTACCCGCTACCCCTTATGGCCACAGCCTTCGAGCTGCTCCAGGAAGCAGTTGTTTTCACTAAGCTTGACCTGCGGAACGCATACCATCTTGTGCGGATCAGACCTGGTGACGAGTGGAAGACCGCTCAACACGCCTACTGGTCACTATGAATACTTGGTGATGCCCTTCGGCCTGACCAACGCCCAGCGGTGTTCCAAGCGCTCATAAACGATGTGCTTAGGGATATGCTTAACATATTTGTGTTCGTTTACTTGGATGACATCCTCATCTTTCGAGCTCCCTTCAAGAACACACTAAGCATGTCAGACAAGTACTCAAACGCCTCCTGGACAGCCATCTGTACGTTAAGCCGGAAAAATGTGAATTCCATTCATCCCGAGTACAATTCCTGGGATTTGTAGTGGAACCCGGTCGAATCCAAATGGACCCTAGGAAGGTAGGGGCGGTAGCGGATTGGCCCACCCCCAAATCCGTTAAGGATGTTCAGCGTTTCCTGGGCTTCACAAACTTTTACCGCAAGTTCATCAAGAACTTCAGTTTGGTGGCAGCTCCTCTCTCAGCTTTAACCAAAGGTGGCAATGCAAGGTTTTTTGGGGAAGAGAAGCTGAGACGGCCTTCCAAGGACTCAAGCAGCGCATCCTCTCTGCTCCCATCCTGATACTACCGACTACGGATGAACCATTTGTGGTGGAGGTAGACGCATCAGAGGTTGGTGTCGGAGCTGTCCTGTCTCAGAGGGGTGAAGACAAGAAGCTTCATCCGTGCGCTTTCTTCTCACACCGGCTTACCCCGACTGAGAGGAACTACGATGTGGGGATCGTGAACTCCTAGCGGTTAAGATGGCATTGAAGGAATGGAGACACTGGCTCGAGGGGGCTTCTCACCCGTTTCAAGTGCTTACGGACCACAAAATCTGGAGTATATCCAGCAGGCGAAGCGATTGAACTCTAGACAAGCTAGATGGTCTCTTTTCTTCAATCGATTCCAGTTTATCCTCACCTATCGCCCGGGTCGAAGAATCTCAAACCGGATGCCCTGTCCCGAGTCTACGCTCCTGCCATTCGAGATGACACGGACATGCCTGTCCTTCCTGCTGCTAAGATTGTGGCTCCGATCTCGTGGCAAGTTGAGGATACCGTGAGACGTGCTCAAGCTAGCGAACCGGACCCTAAAGGAGGCCCTGCCAATCGGTTGTTTGTCCCCAAGGCAGTGAGGACTCAGGTCCTTCTGTGGGGGCACTCGCCTCACCTGTCATCCGGGCGTAGGTCGCACCTTGGAGTTCATCCAGCGTAAGTTCTGGTGGCCTACCATAAGAGAAGACGTTGCCACTTTCGTCAATGCCTGCCCCGTGTGCTGCCAGGGCAAATCTTCTCACCTCCGCCCTCAAGGACTCCTTCACCCTTTACCTGTTCCCCACAGACCCTGGTCCCATATCTCATTGGACTTTATTACTGGACTTCCTCCATCCCATGGCAATACTACTATCCTAGTCATAATCGACAGGTTTTCAAAGGCGGCCAGGTTCGTCCCTCTGACTAAGTTACCTTCTGCCAAGGAAACGGCTGAGTTGGTAATTAATCATGTGTTCCGAGTCTTCGGCATTCCTCAAGATGTGGTTTCTGACAGAGGTCCCCAGTTCGCCTCAAGGTTTTGGAAGGCCTTCTGCCAACTCATGGGGGCTTCTGCCAGTCTATCTTCAGGGTACCATCCGGAGTCCAACGGCCAAACAGAGAGGATGAATCAAGAGCTGGAAACCACCCTCCGATGTATGACTCGTGACAACCCGTCCACATGGTCATCCTTTATTGTTTGGGCCGAATACGCGCACAACACCTTGCGCTCCTCCTCCACTGGTATGTCCCCGCACGAGTGTCAGTTTGGCTATGCTCCTCCATTGTTCCCGGACCAGGAGGCAGAAGTCAGTGTGCCTTCAGCCTTGAGATTCGTCAGACGCTGTCGGCTTATGTGGAGGAAGACCCGTCTTAATCTGATGCGTTCCTCACAGAGGTATCAACAACAAGCCAACAGACGTCGCCGTCCCGGGCCTACCCTGCGCCCCGGCCAGAGAGTCTGGCTCTCCACAAGAGACTTACCTCTACGGGTGGAGTCTCGCAAGCTGTCCAAAAATACATCGGTCCCTTCAAGGTTGCCAGGAGAGTTAACCCAGTTTCTTATCGCCTACACTTACCCAGATCCCTTAAGATTAATCCCACATTTCATGTGTCTTTGTTAAAACCTGTTGTTTTTTCTCCCCTTGTCCCGGCAGACAGACCTCCCCTCCGCCTCGTGTCATTGGAGGCCAGCCGGCTTATACCGTCCACCGGATACTGGATTCCCGCCGGGTGCAGCGGTCCTGGCAGTATCTGGTGGACTGGGAAGGCTACGGTCCTGAGGAGCGCTCCTGGGTTCCTGCCAAAGACATCCTGGACCCTGACCTCATTCGTCAGTTCAGGGTCCTCCACCCTGAGAGAGCTGGTAGGAACGTCAGGAGCCGTTCCTAGGGGGGATTCTGTCAGGATTTGGCCAGGGTTGTTCCAGTTGTTTGTCAGTAGATGTCCCCATTGTGCTTTTTGTCCCTGTGTTTTTCCCTTGACCCCCATTATTGTTTGCACCTGTGTCTTGTTTCCCCTGAGTGTATTTAAACCCTTTGTTTCCCTCAGTTCTGTGCTCTGTGTTTGTATGTTGGCACCCTGCCCTAGTGTTCTGTGTGCTCTTGTCGATTCCGGGTAACGTTCTTGTGGTATTCTGTTTTTTGTTTTAGTTTAGTTTTTGGTGAGTTTCTTTTTAGATCTTTTGTGTTTTTCCTTCCACCTTTGGATTTGCCATTTTTTATTTTTAGGATTTTTTCTTCATTAAATACACCGTCTTAAGTAC
>NW_027004331.1:0-5043 GCF_036934945.1 Oncorhynchus masou masou
TTTCTCTTCACTCTCTCTCTCTGCTGGTCTTTTTGGTTACCTTCTCTGTCTCTCATTCCTCAGCTGTTCTACATCTGCCCCTAACTAGCTCTTTCACTCTTCCCCACCTGTTCTCTCTTCCCCCTCTGATTAGGTCTCTATTTCTCTCTCTGTTCCTGCTACTTTCAGTGTCTGATTCTTGTTTGTGTTTTTTGATGCCAGAAGCAAGCTGTCGTCTCGTTTGCTTCCACCTTGTCCTGTCCTGTCGGAGTCTGCCTGGCAGGTGCATCCTGCACTATACTAACGTTCTTTTTGTTCCGCTGACAACGTTGGAAGAGGATTTATGCCATTCCTGTATTTTCATTAAAGAACTCTGTTTTCTGTTAAAACCGCTTTTGGGTCTTCACTCAAGTTCATAACAGAAGAATCAGACCAAGAATGGACCCAGCGGCTCCGGACCCTTTTCACTCCGCCGTCGAGATCCAGGGGAGCGATGCTAGGCAGACACGAGGAGGAATTGTCTGCTGCTCAACATGCCGTTGAGACCCTGGCCGTCCAAGTCTCCGACCTCACAAGACAGGTTCACCAACTCCACCTCGATCCACCGCCCACTTCCAGGGTTTCCGAGTCTCCGGAGCCCAGGATCAACAACCCGCCGTGTTACTCTGGGAGCCCACTGAGTGCCGCTCATTCCTCACTCAGTGTGATGTGGTGTTCTCTCTCAGCCCAACACTTACTCCAGGAGCGCAGCCCGCATCGCCTACGTCATTTCTCTCCTTACCGGACGGGGCGCGTGAGTGGGGCACGGCAGTCTGGGGGCGAGGGCTGAGTGTATTAACCAGTATCAGGACTTTAAGGAGGAGATGATACGGGTTTTTGACCGTTCTGTTTTTGGCGAGGAGGCTTCCAGGGCCCTGTCTTCCCTATGTCAGGGGAATAGATCCATAACGGATTATTCTATTGAGTTTCGCACTCTCGCTGCCTCTAGTGACTGGAGCAGCCGGCTTTGCTCGCTCGTTTTCTGGAAGGTCTCCACGTCGAGGTTAAGGATGAGATCCTCTCCCGGGAGGTTCCTTCCAGTCTGGACTCCTTAATAGCTCTCGCTATTCGCATGAAGCGACGGTTTGATCTTCGTCGCCGAGCTCGTGGAAAGGAGCTCACGTTCTCCGTTGCTCCCTCTCCACATCACTGCCACCTGCCGCATCACTGCCACCCTCCTCCGCCGGCTCGGATGCTGAGCCTATGCAGCTGGGGGGTATTCGCATCTCGGCCAAGGAGAGGGAACGGAGAATCACCAATCGCCTCTGTCTCTACTGCGGCTCCGCTGGTCATTTTGTCACCTCATGTCCAGTAAAAGCCAGAGCTCATCAGTAAGAGGAGGGCTACTGGTGAGCGCAACTACTCAGGCCTCTCCTTCTGGATCACGCACTACCTTTCCGGTCCATCTCCGCTGGCCCGGTTCATCTGCTTCCTGCAGTGCCTTGATAGACTCTGGGGCGGAGGGCTGTTTTATGGACGAGACCTGGGCTCGGGAACATGACATTCCTCTCAGACAGTTAGGGGAGCCCAGGGCCTTGTTCGCTTTAGATGGTAGTTCTCTCCCCAAGATTCAGCGTGAGACGCTGCCTTTAACCCTCACTGTCTCTGGTAATCATAAGCGAAACCATTTCTTTTTTAATTTTTCGTTCACCTTTTACACCTGTTGTTTTGGGTCATCCCTGGCTAGTGCGCCATAACCCTTCTATTAATTGGTCTAGTAATACTATCCTATCCTGGAATGTTTCTTGTCATGTAACCTGTTTAATGTCTGCTATCCCTCCTGTTTCCTCTGTCTCTTCTTCACAGGAGGAGCCTGGCGATTTGACAGGGGTGCCGGAGGAGTATCACGATCTGCGCACGGTGTTCAGTCGTTCCAAGGCCACTTCTCTCCCTCCACACCGGTCGTATGACTGTAGTATTGATCTCCTTCCGGGAACTACTCCCCCGGGAGTAGATTATACTCTCTGTCGGCTCCCGAACGTAAGGCTCTCGAGGATTATTTGTCGGTTTCGCTCGACGCCGGTACCATAGTCTCCTCCTCCTCCCCCGCCGGAGCGGGGGTTTTTTTGTTCAGAAGAAGGACGGGTCCCTGCGCCCATGCGTGGATTATCGAGGGCTGAATGACATAACAGTTAAGAATCGTTATCCGCTTCCTCTTATGTCTTCAGCCTTCGAGATCCTGCAGGGAGCCAGGTTTTTCACCAAATTGGACCTTCGTAACGCCTACCATCTCGTGCGCATCAGGGAGGGGACGAGTGGAAGACGGCGTTTAACACTCCGTTAGGGCACTTTGAATACCGGGTTCTTCCTTTCGGCCTCGTTAACGCTCCAGCTGTCTTTCAGGCACTAGTTAACGACGTCCTGAGAGACATGCTGAACATTTTTGTTTTCGTTTACATGGACGATATCCTGATTTTTTCACCGTCTCTCTCGATTCATGTTCAGCACGTGCGGCGCGTCCTCCAGCGCCTTTTGGAGAACTGTCTTTATGTGAAGGCTGAGAAGTGCACTTTTCATGCCGCCTCTGTCCCTTTTCTCGGTTCCGTTATTTCCGCTGAGGGCATTAAGATGGATCCCGCTAAGGTCCAGGCTGTCATTGATTGGCCCGTTCCTAAGTCACGCGTCGAGCTGCAGCGCTTTCTGGGCTTCGCTAATTTCTACCGTCGTTTCATCCGTAATTTCGGTCAGGTGGCAGCTCCTCTCACAGCCCTTACTTCTGTTAAGACGTGCTTTAAGTGGTCCGTTTCCGCCCAGGGAGCTTTTGATCTTCTTAAGAATCGTTTTACATCCGCACCTATTCTTGTTACACCTGACATCTCTAGACAGTTTGTTGTTGAGGTTGACGCGTCAGAGGTGGGCGTGGGAGCCATTCTTTCTCAGCGCTCTCTCTCTGTGGCAAGGTCCATCCTTGCGCGTTTTCTCTCATCGCTTATCGCCGTCAGAACGTAACTATGATGTTGGTAATCGCGAACTGCTCGCCATCCGCTTAGCCCTAGGCGAATGGCGACAGTGGTTGGAGGGGCGACCGTTCCTTTTGTCGTTTGGACTGACCATAGGAACCTTGAGTACATCCGTTCAGCCAAACGACTTAATGCGCGTCAGGCTCGTTGGGCTCTGTTTTTCGCTCGTTTCGAGTTTGTTATTTCTTATCGTCCGGGCTCAAAAAACACCAAACCTGATGCTTTATCTCGTCTCTTCAGTTCTTCTGAGGTCTCCACCGACCCCGATGGGATTCTCCCTGAGGGCGTGTTGTCGGGTTGACTGTCTGGGGAATTGAGAGGCAGGTAAAGCAAGCACTCGCTCACACTCCGTCGCCGCGAGCTTGTCCTAGGAACCTTCTGTTCGTTCCCGTTCCTACTCGTCCGGCCGTTCTTCAGTGGGCCCACTCTGCCAAGTTAGCCGGCCACCCCGGCGTTCGGAGTACGCTCGCTTCCATTCGCCAGCGTTTCTGGTGGCCCACTCGGGAACGTGACGCGCGTCGATTTGTCGCCGCTTGTTCGGTCTGCGCGCAGACTAAATCTGGGAACTCTCCTCCTGCCGGCCGTCTCAGACCGCTTCCCATTCCCTCTCGACCGTGGTCTCACATCGCTTTAGATTTTATCACCGGACTGCCTTCATCAGCGGGAAGACAGTTATTCTTCTGAGTTGTCGATAGATTCTCTAAGGCGGCTCATTTCATTCCTCTCGATAAGCTCCCTTCTGCTAAGGAGACGGCTCAGATCATTATCGAGAATGTTTTCCGAATTCATGGCCTTCCGTCTGACGTCGTTTCCGACAGAGGCCCGCAGTTCACGTCTCAATTTTGGAGGGAGTTTTGCCGTTTGATTGGGGCTTCCGTCAGTCTCTCGTCCGGCTTTCATCCCCAGTCTAACGGTCAAGCCGAGCGGGCCAATCAGACTGTTGGTCGCATTTTACGCAGTCTTTCTTTTCGTAACCCTGCGTCTTGGTCAGAACAGCTCCCCTGGGCAGAGTCGCCCACAACTCGCTTCCCTCGTCTGCTACCGGTCTATCCCCTTTTCAGTGTAGCCTCGGGTACCAGCCTCCGCTGTTCTCATCTCAGCTCGCCGAGTCCTGCGTCCCCTCCGCTCAGGCTTTTGTCCAGCGTTGCGAGCGCACCTGGAAGGGGTCAGGTCGGCACTTTGCCGTAATAGGGCGCAGACTGTGAGGGCCGCTAATAGCGTAGGACCAAGAGTCCTAGATATTGTTGCGGTCAGAGAGTATGGCTCTCCACTCAGAACCTTCCCCTTAAGACAGCTTCTCGCAAGTTGGCCCCCTTGGTTCATTGGTCCGTTCCGTATTTCCCAGGTCATTAATCCTGTCGCAGTGCGACTTCTTCTCCAGCTATCTTCGTCGCGTTCACCCGGTCTTCCATGTCTCCTGTGTTAAGCCCGTTCTTGCGCCCCCGCTCGTCCCTCCCCCCCCCATCCTTGTCGAGGCGCACCCATCTACAGGGTTCGTAAGATTTTGGACATGCGCCCTCGGGGCCCGTGGTCATCAGTACCTAGTGGATTGGGAGGGGTACGGTCCTGAGGAGAGGGTTGGGTTCCTCTCGGGGACGTGCTGGACCGTTCGCTGATCGATGATTTCCTCCGTTGCCGCCAGGTTTCCTCCTCGAGTGCGCCAGGAGGCGCTCGGTGTGGTGGGGGGGTACTGTCATGTCTTGTTATGTCTGTTCCTGTCCTTTCTCTTCATTCTCTCTCTCTCTGCTGGTCTTTTTAGGTTACCTTCTCTGTCTCTCATTCCTCAGCTGTTCTACATCTGCCCTAACTAGCTCTTTCACTCTTCCCCCACCTGTTCTCTCTTCCCCCTCTGATTAGGTCTCTATTTCTCTCTCTGTTCCTGCTACTTTCAGTGTCTGATTCTTGTTTGTGTTTTTTGATGCCAGAAGCAAGCTGTCGTCTCGTTTGCTTCCACCTTGTCCTGTCCTGTCGGAGTCTGCCTGGCAGGAGCATCCTGCACTATACTAACGTTCTTTTTGTTCCGCTGACAACGTTGGAAGAGGATTTATGCCATTCCTGTATTTTC
>NW_027004332.1:0-5042 GCF_036934945.1 Oncorhynchus masou masou
GTCAACAAGTCATAAATGTGTGATGTAGGAGAGCAAAGCTACGGGGAGAGAGAGAGTGGCGAGGGCACCTGTACCAGACTGGGAGAGACAGACCAGAGCAGGAGAGGACACCTGTACCAGACTGGAAGAGACAGACCAGAGCAGGAGAGGACACCTGTACCAGACTGGGAGAGACAGACCAGAGCAGGAGAGGACACCTGTACCAGACTGGGAGAGACAGACCAGAGCAGAGATGTACCAGACTGGGAGAGACAGACCAGAGCAGGCAGAGGACACCTGTACCAGACTGGGAGGGACAGACCAGAGCAGGAAGGACACCTGTTCCAGACTGGGAGAGACAGACCAGAGCAGGAGAGGACACCTGTACCAGACTGGGAGAGACAGACCAGAGCAGGAGAGGACACCTGTACCAGACTGGGAGAGACAGACCAGAGCAGGAGAGGACACCTGTACCAGACTGGGAGAGACAGACCAGAGCAGGAGAGGACACCTGTACCAGACTGGGAGAGACAGACCAGAGCAGGAGAGGACACCTGTACCAGACTGGGAGAGACAGACCAGAGCAGGAGAGGACACCTGTACCAGACTGGGAGAGACAGACCAGAGCAGGCGGGGACACCTGTACCAGACTGGGAGAGACAGACCAGAGCAGGAGAGGACACCTGTACCAGACTGGGAGAGAGAACCAGAGCAGGAGAGGACACCTGTACCAGACTGGGAGGGACAGACCAGAGCAGGAGAGGACACCTGTACCAGACTGGGAGAGACAGACCAGAGCAGGAGAGGACACCTGTACCAGACTGGGAGAGACAGACCAGAGCAGGCGGGGACACCTGTACCAGACTGGAAGAGACAGACCAGAGCAGGAGAGGACACCTGTACCAGACTGGGAGAGACAGACCAGAGCAGGAGAGGGACACCTGTACCAGACTGGGAGAGACAGACCAGAGCAGGAGAGGACACCTGTACCAGACTGGGAGAGACAGACCAGAGCAGGAGAGGACACCTGTACCAGACTGGAAGAGACAGACCAGAGCAGGCGGGGAGCAGTGCAGCAGGTAACAGGGTATGTGAGAGTGTCCAGAGATGAGTCTTTCCTTGGAGCAGAACACAGAGCAGAACTAGGACAGCATCATACTTTCTGCACTACAGAAACTACAGGACCAGTCAAAAGTTGGGACACACCTGGTACACCTCACAGACAATCAGGTGAGAACAAACCCAAACCAGATGTGGATGTTTATCGCTGCAGAATGCTGGTTAAGTGATGCAATGTTCAATAGCATCACACTTAACGCCTCACTTCCCCCCATAGGGGTTTACTCAGTCATAGTCCCTTTCAGGTTTACTGCCCCCCTGCTGAGACTGGAGGTCCATAGGTTTTACACTGCAGCCCCTTTCAGGTCCATAGGGATCACTGCCCCTGACTTGCTTGGGCAGAGAAATACGACTAATGGCCATTAGACCGTGGAAATGTCCTTAGAGTCCAGATTTAAGACTTCTGGTTCTAACCGCTGTGTCTTTGTGAGAAGCAGAGTAGGTGAACAGATGATCTCTGCATGTGTATTTTCCACCGTGAAGCATGGAGGAGGAGGTGTGATGGTGCTTTGCCGGGGGGCACCACCATGATAGTCACACTTAACCAGCATGGCTACCACAGCATTCTGCAGTGATACGCCATCCCATCTGGTTTGTGCTTAGTGGGACTATCATTTGTTTTTCAACGGGACAATGACCCAACACCCTCCAGGCTAAAAAGGGCTATTTGACCAAGGAGAGTGATGCAGGGCTGCATCAGATGACTGGGCCTCCACTTGATTTGTTGAACACGTTGTTGGTTACTACATGATTCCATGTGTGTTATTTCATAGTTTTGATGTCTTCCTATTATTCTACAATGTAGAAAATAGTAAAAATAAAAAAAAACCCTTGAATGAGTAGGTGTCCAAAACTTTTGACTGGTACTGTATGTTAAGGGGATGGTTCACCCCAATAGAAAGGTTCATACCTCTAAACACCATCTTATTAGATGGATCCATTTCCTTCATGTTTCTGAATGGGGGAGAAGGGCCTTCCAAGAGCTGGGCGTCTGGCCAAACTGAGCAATGGGGGGAGAAGGCCTTGGTCCTGGAGGTATTTTGCTCTGACATGACCTGTCAACTGTGGGACCTTATACAGACAGGTGTGTGCTTTTCCAAATCATGTCCTATCAATGGAATTTACCACAGGTGGACTCCAACCCCGTTGTAGAAACATCTCAAGGATGATCAATGGAAACAGGATGCACCGGAGCTCAATCTCACGTCTCAAAGGTCTGAATACTTATATAAGGTACTTGGTTAATAATTTGCAAAAGCCAAAAATAAACATCTTTTCGCTTTGTCGCTTATGAAGTATTGTGATGTCATTATGAGTGCTGTGAGGTCATTATGGAGTATTGTGATGTCATTATGGGAGTATTGTGGAGGTCATTATGGAGTATTGTGATGTCATTATAGCAAGGTGTGTGGACTTAATAGGGAACATGATTTATTTAATCCATTGTAGAATGAGGCTGTAACGTAACAAAATGTTTCTGAATGCCTTGTATGTATGTTAATGGTATTTGTTCACCCCAATAGTACAGTTTGTGATGTTTTTCTCCATATCTCTAAAAAACATGTTATTAGATGGATCCATTTCCCCATTAGTTTGGGATTCAGACCTGCAGTCATCTTGGATTTCCAGACACTATGGAGAAGTGTTCCCCAGGCAGTAATCTAATGTAGAATAAATGGAACCTGGATCCATTTCATTCTATTAACATGGTTTATGTGTTATAGCAGTAATGGGCTTAAACTGATATTAAAATGACAACTCCATAGGTGGTACCAGGTCAGGGAGTTCATCTCTGCTCCCAGCATCCCTGGGACAGTACTGATCAACATCATAGCTGACCTGATGCAGAGGTGGACCAGTGATGTTTTCCCTCTCAGTGGGGAGACTTGCCCTTCCATTTGACACACCTTTACCTGATGAGATCATACAAGACGTTACAGGCTGATTGCACGTGGAAACAGACATGTTTCAAAATAATTTTGAAAACTTAATAAGCAGTGGTTGAATGAGTTAGTTGTAATGGAACCAATAGAAAAGTCCTAAAAGTACAAACAAAGATCATACAAGACGTTACAGGCTTATTGCATGTGGTAACAGATGTGTTCAAATACTATTTATAATAATATTGAATACTTCATGAGCAATGGTCCATAGGGTTTTACTGCCCCCTGCTGGAGACTGGAGCACACTGCAGTCCCTTTCAGGTCCATAGGGTTTTACTGCCCCCTGCTGGAGACTGGAGCACACTGCAGTCCCTTTCAGGTCCATAGGGTTTTACTGCCCCCTGCTGGAGACTGGAGCACACTGCAGTCCCTTTCAGGTCCATAGGGTTTTACTGCCCCCTGCTGGAGACTGGAGCACACTGCAGTCCCTTTCAGGTCCATAGGGTTATACTGCCCCCTGCTGGAGACTGGAGCACACTGCAGTCCCTTTCAGGTCCATAGGGTTTTACTGCCCCCTGCTCATCCAACACATCAATGATTCTTATAGGATGGAGGGAGCATTAGCGAATAGAAAAGTCCTAAAAGCACAAACAAACCCCGCCCACCTGGAGGACAATGGAAATGCTCAAAGTGTTGGAAAGATTTCAAAAGTATTTGAATCCAGGGTGTTATTCGTTAGAGAACACTGCAGCAAAACAGAATTATTTTTTAGTTCAGTTAGTCCCTCCGTGTTTCAGTTCATTTTCTTCAGTTTGGCGCCTCGTGGATATGATTCAGGTCTCCGTGGAAACATCAATGTAAATTCACCTTTGATTTTTACTCCTCACTTTCACTTCCAGGTCCATAGAGGTTTACTGCCCCCTGCTGGAGACTGGAGCACACTGCAGTCCCTTTCAGGTCCATAGGGTTTTACTGCCAGATGATGAGGCCCTCATCAATACAGGTACTGTATGTGGAACCATAGTAAAGACCAGTATGGACTATCAATACAGATACTGTATGTAGAACCATAGTAAAGACCAGTATGGACTATCAATACAGGTACTGTATGTAGAACCATAGTAAAGACCAGTATGGACTATCAATACAGGTACTGTATGTAGAACCATAGTAAAGACCAGTATGGACTATCAATACAGGTACTGTATGTAGAACCATAGTAAAGACCAGTATGGACTATCAATACAGGTACTGTATGTAGAACCATAGTAAAGACCAGTATGGACTATCAATACAGATACTGTATGTAGAACCATAGTAAAGACCAGTATGGACTATCAATACAAAGTGACCATTTAGAATGAGGCCCAGTTCAATGAGAGGAAGTCTTAACAGAACTGGGGGGTGGAGATCTAATATATTTTTGTGCCAAACACTAAAGCATGATATTGTAATAAATCTACACCCTATTCCCTACGTAGAACACTACTTTAGACCTGGTCAGAAGCACCGTAGTGCACTACGTAGGGAATAGGGAACCATTTGGAACAGAGACAGTAATTCCCCTGAACATCTTCCTCTTCCTCATCTGGTTTCTTGAACAGCCCTTCACTCCTCCCCTCTTCCTCCCCTCCTCCCTCTTCATTCTATTCTATCAGCCACACCACTAGCTCACCTCCACACAATACATTTACAAGTTAAAGACACACCTTGGAATAAATAACAAAGGAAAACTATTACTAGATGAAGTTGAGTGTTTTTTATTATTTCCCATCACCATAAATCATATTTAATCACTGAACAGTAGCAGACCTAACTTCATCTGTTCCTGACTCTGGATAGTGGATTAAAAAGACCATCAATCTCCAATGATATTAAAGTACTATTCTGAACATTACTGATATACTGAGTGGCAAGTCAAGATATCTGCTGGTTTTATTGTTTGGTCAACAGCACCACCTGCTGGACAGGTTTAATGTTGCTGGACTGAGCAGTATGGGAGGATGAAAGATGACACATTTAGGGCCGGTTTCCTGGACATCTACATTGAACATACTGTTT